>NW_026914965.1:0-2893 GCF_034315485.1 Pezoporus occidentalis
GGCCCAGCAGCACAGTGGGTAGAGCATGAACGTTTGGCCTCTGCTCCCACAGCCGAAGAACCAGGATGGAAAGCAGGTGCTGGGCCTCTTCAGCACACAGTCAGCTTTGCATCTTTTGTCACCATCATTGCTGTCGCTCCTCGGTTTCATACCTAAAAGTTTGTTTGAATGGAACCTCTATGGTACTTGCTCTAGGCTGTCCAGCAGCACAGTGAGTAGTGCATGAACGTTTGGCCTCTTCTCCCACAGCTGAAGAGCCAGGAGGGAAAGCTGGTGCTGGGCATCTTCAGCACAGAGTCACCTTTGCAACGGTACCTCCATCTTTGCTGTTGCTCCTCACTTACATACCTAAAAGACAACTTGAAAGCTTTGCATCTTTTGTCACCATCATTGCTGTTGGTCCTCGGTTTCATACCTAAAAGTTCGTTTGAATGGATCCTCTATGGTACTTGCTCTAGGCTGCCCAGCAGCACAGTGAGTAGAGCACGAACGTTTGGCCTCTGCTCCCACAGCCGAAGAGCCAAGACGAAAAACTGGTGCTGGGCCTATTCAGCACATTGTCGGCTTTGCAATGGTGCCTCCGTCATTACTGTTGACAGTGATTATAGCACGAACGTTTGGCCTCTGCTCCCACAGCAGAAGAGCCAGGAGGGAAAGCTTGTGCTGGACCTGTTCAGCACACAATCACCTTTACATTGGTGCATCCATCGTTGCTTTCACTGCTCCCTTTCATACAGGAAAAGCATTTGAATGGAATCAGTTCAGAGCCTGCTCTCTGCTGCGCAGCAACACAGTCAGCACAGAAAGAACAGTGGCATCTGCTCCCACAGCAGAAGAACCAGCAGGGAAAGCTAGTGCTGGGCCTCTTCAGCACACAGGCTGCTTTGCAACGGTGTCACCATCATTGCAGTCTCTCCTCGGTTTCATACCTAAAAGTTCATTTGAATCCAAATTCTCAGCTGGTCGCTCTCAGCTGCAGGCAGCCCAGTGAGTACAGCACGAACGTTTGGCCTCTGCTCCCACAGCAGAAGAGCCAGGATTGAAAGCTTGTGCTGGACCTGTTCAGCACACAATCACCTTTACATTGGTGCATCCATCGTTGCTTTCACTGCTCCCTTTCATACAGGAAAAGCATTTGAATGGAATCAGTTCAGAGCCTGCTCTCTGCTGCGCAGCAACACAGTCAGCACAGAAAGAACAGTGGCATCTGCTCCCACAGCAGAAGAACCAGCAGGGAAAGCTAGTGCTGGGCCTCTTCAGCACACAGGCTGCTTTGCAACGGTGTCACCATCATTGCAGTCTCTCCTCGGTTTCATACCTAAAAGTCCATTTGAATCCAAATTCTCAGCTGCTCTGTCTCAGCTGCAGGCAGCACAGTGATTACAGCACGAACGTTTGGCTTCTGCTCCCACAGCAGAAGAGCCAGGATTGAAAGCTTGTGCTGGACCTGTTCAGCACACAATCACCTTTACATTGGTGCATCCATCGTTGCTTTCACTGCTCCCTTTCATACAGGAAAAGCATTTGAATGGAATCAGTTCAGAGCCTGCTCTCTGCTGCGCAGCAACACAGTCAGCACAGAAAGAACAGTGGCATCTGCTCCCACAGCAGAAGAACCAGCAGGGAAAGCTAGTGCTGGGCCTCTTCAGCACACAGGCTGCTTTGCAACGGTGTCACCATCATTGCAGTCTCTCCTCGGTTTCATACCTAAAAGTTCATTTGAATCCAAATTCTCAGCTGGTCGCTCTCAGCTGCAGGCAGCCCAGTGAGTACAGCACGAACGTTTGGCCTCTGCTCCCACAGCAGAAGTGTCAGGATTGAAAGCTGGTGCTGGACCTCTTCAGCACACAATCACCTTTACATTGGTGCATCCATCGTTGCTTTCACTGCTCCCTTTCATACAGGAAAAGCATTTGAATGGAATCAGTTCAGAGCCTGCTCTCTGCTGGCAGCAACACAGTCAGCACAGAAAGAACAGTGGCATCTGCTCCCACAGCAGAAGAACCAGCAGGGAAAGCTAGTGCTGGGCCTCTTCAGCACACAGGCTGCTTTGCAACGGTGTCACCATCATTGCAGTCTCTCCTCGGTTTCATACCTAAAACTCCATTTGAATCCAAATTCTCAGCTGGTCGCTTTCAGCTGCCCAGCAGCACAGTGATTATAGCACGAACGTTTGGCTTCTGCTCCCACAGCAGAAGAGCCAGGATTGAAAGCTTGTGCTGGACCTGTTCAGCACACAATCACCTTTACATTGGTGCATCCATCGTTGCTTTCACTGCTCCCTTTCATACAGGAAAAGCATTTGAATGGAATCAGTTCAGAGCCTGCTCTCTGCTGCGCAGCAACACAGTCAGCACAGAATGAACAGTGGCATCTGCTCCCACAGCAGAAGAACCAGCAGGGAAAGCTAGTGCTGGGCCTCTTCAGCACACAGGCTGCTTTGCAACGGTGTCACCATCATTGCAGTCTCTCCTCGGTTTCATACCTAAAACTCCATTTGAATCCAAATTCTCAGCCTGTCGCTTTCAGCTGCCCAGCAGCACAGTGATTATAGCACGAACGTTTGGCTTCTGCTCCCACAGCAGAAGAGCCAGGAGGGAAAGCTTGTGCTGGACCTGTTCAGCACACAATCACCTTTACATTGGTGCATCCATCGTTGCTTTCACTGCTCCCTTTCATACAGGAAAAGCATTTGAATGGAATCAGTTCAGAGCCTGCTCTCTGCTGCGCAGCAACACAGTCAGCACAGAAAGAACAGTGGCATCTGCTCCCACAGCAGAAGAACCAGCAGGGAAAGCTAGTGCTGGGCCTCTTCAGCACACAGGCTGCTTTGCAACGGTGTCACCATCATTGCAGTCTCTCCTCGGTTTCATACCTAAAAGTTCATTTGAAT
>NW_026914966.1:0-4706 GCF_034315485.1 Pezoporus occidentalis
CTATTTTCAGTTTGTTTTAATCCAAAAGACAGGACAAGAGGAAACGGCCTCAAGCTGCACCAGGGCAGGTTTAGTTGGAGCTGAGGAACAATTCCTGCCCCAGAAGGTGCTCAGGCATTGGAACAGGCTTCCCAGGGCAGGGCTGCAGGCACCGGCCCTGCAAGTGTTCACAAACCCTATAGACAAGGCCCTCAGTGCCATGGGTTAGTGGTGGCCTTGGCAGTGCTGTTGTAAGGGTTTGACTGGATGAGCTTGAAGGGCTTTTCCAACTTGGTTCATTCAATGAGTCTAAAAGGAGCCCAGTTCATGCAGCCTGACCCCAGCCTCTGATGGGGATGGAAACACAGTGAGGGGAGGACACTCTGTGTGTGTGTCTTCCAACTTGAACTCTTGAAACTGCTCTTTTTATCTGAACAAATGCTAAAGATACAGAAACACACCTTCACTGAGCACAGGTGGGGACACAAAACTCTGATTTAATGACTCAGACTAAATTCAAAGAAGGTGAAAACCACGCCCCAGGTCAGGTTTGGTCTCCCTTATATAGAAATGTGGTGTCATTTCCTCTGTCCTGAAGGGCCCAGGACATTGCCATGCACTTGACATGTACATCCTGCAACCTTCAGAAGGGTTGGGTCATTCTGGAGCAACATCTGAAAGCTCAGAGTGAGCCCCAGGGGCATTTCCAGGGTGTTAATAGTCAATGTTCAGGCAACTGAAGTCAGTCCCAGATGCCTTTATGCTTCCTGACATGGTTCATCCAATCTGATCCACCTACCCATGCTCATGTGAATGTTTCACTGGGATAATGGTCTAGGACTATGGAATTATGTCTGTGTGGTGCGGACATCATCATGAAGAAATAACTGGGACAGCCCAGGAGCAGACACACGTTACTTCATGACTTCTGGTTACCCAAAGCAGTGGTAAATGCTCCATCCCTGGCAGTGTTCAAGGGCAGGTTGGACACAGTGGCTTGGAGCAAGCTGCTGTAGTGGAAGGTGACCCTGCCTGTGGCAGGGGGTTGGGACTGGATGATCTGAAGGGACTATATGGTATCTAAAGATGAGAATTGCTAACTAATTGTTAGGTTAACAAGGCTGTCATATGAATATCATCTTTAATGTTCATGTCAATAGAGGCCAGGTTTTGAATCATCTCCAGAAAAAACAATATTCTTCTCCAAAACATTTAGGCTGATCTAACACAGAGAGCCTGACAGCAGAATGGCTGCAGGACAAAGGCCACGAAACTGTGTAACTAGTCAAGATCTAAGCCGAAGAACACAGCAGCAACTGTGTGGTCGATGGTTGCTCAAGGACAGGATGAACATCTGCTGATGTGGTTAGCAGAGCTGAAGATACAGGATGTATGTTTGCTGAGATAGCGCAGCGGTAACGCTTGAGCAAGAGTGAAACATATTGAAACAAGAAGCGGTCGCGATTGTTTTAGAAACCCCTGTGTTAGCACAAACTAACCAATGATTTTATTGTACCCTAGCAGAAATTGTATCTAACACTGAGACTATAAAAATAGCTGTATTTTGCTAAATAAACGAGACTTGCTGACCATGATAGCATGAGGCTTGTCTCCCGCGACTCCGACATTTGGCGCCCGAACAGGGACCAAGGAAGGGACCGTCCCTTTCAAGAGTTGCGGAGGGTGCAGGTCTCGACATAAAGACGGCTTCTGCAGGACAGCAGTGGCACATCGGTGGACTGCGTGATCTCTGCTTTGGCCCGGAGTGCAGCATCGGCTGGCTCTGCTGCTACGCGCTGCCGACGCCTGGAGGGTGCAACGGATCCGGTAAATATGGACAGGCAAGCGGCGTATGATCTTTTTACTGCCTTCCTCCGTCGTCGGGGGCTAAAAGGCTTAGACTTTGATAAGGACCTCCCTACCCTTCTTTCTCATGCCCAGTCTCTCGGTATTTTTAGTGACCCCCACTCTGTTCACCAGTTATCGGAATGGCGTGGCTACGGCGATAAATTATGGGATCTTACATTAGATGATGATAAAATTGCTAAAATGTTATCCAAATTGTGGCGTTTGATACATAACGAACTCCTGATGGTACAGGCAGAGAAACGTGCGGCTGAAAGTGCCCGTTTGGCACAAGATCAGAATCGTAACTATGATCCTTCTGCCCCTAACCCGCCCGCGCGTATCGATCTGTGGGAAGATATCTGCCGGCGGGCTGCAACAGCAAACGAGCCAGGCAAAGATAACCCTTTTGATCCCGGAATAATCGACCCTGACAGAGAACCCCACCTCTACCCCCCTGACCCGCATGATATGTGGAAAAACATCAAAAAACAAGCGGAAAATCAAGGTGCTGTGAGCCTGCCCCACAACCTGAATGCTCCACATCCCGTCCGTCACGAGGCGAACCGGGGGCTGGACGGCGGGGAGGAAAACGGCGCTCCCGCGGGAGCCGAACGGAGGCTGCGGCGGGGGCTCCCCGCCGACCGAGGGGCTGCACCCGGTAGCAGCGGTGGGATAAGGAGCTGCGGAGCACGGGCGCGCCGCCTCCACCTCCCTGATGCCGCGACCTCACTCACTCGCCCGGCGGCGGCAGCAGCAGGCTCCGGCGGGCTCCCCCCATTGCCTGCCCGCGGGCAGAGGGCTCTGATACTCGCCCGCCCCTCGCCTTTCTGTGCTCCGGCAGGCGCGGGGTGCGCGGCGGTGCGGGGTCCACTCCTCCCGGTGAGAGGCGGTAAGAAACCCAGCCTCTGCCCCGGAGGTCTTTCACCCACAGCAATGGTCTCTTAACAGAGCACGATTCAGTCAAACACGCTACCCTTCAAAACAGAGCTGCCATAGATTTTTTGCAATTATCTCAAGGACATGGATGTAAAGACTTTGATAGAATGTGTTACGTGAATCTATCTGATCATTCTGAGTCTGTCCATGATGCAATTCAAAACCTAAAGGACGGAGTTAAGAAGTTGTGAGTGGAGAGTAGCTGGAATTGGCTAGAAAGTTTGCTGTCAGAATAGGGCGTCAGTGCATGCTTGAAAAATATTATTAAAATCGCATTAACCTATGTAAAAATCTCTATGTATTTTAATCAAACTTCCTTGTTTAATTGCTTGTGTAAATCGTTTGTTTGCTAAGTCTATTAACAATGTTTCGTTAGTTTATAAAGAAGGGGGAGATGAGGGGAATGCTGCACCAGTAGACCTGGATGAGAGCCCAGGCATCTGGACTCTTATCAGCCACAAACCTTGGGAGAAGTGAACGGGACAAGTTAGAAAGAAGTGGAGAAAGAACACCGGGTGGAACCGAAGAAAGAGCATCAAGATAATTTCTGAGGACTGTACATTTGGAAACAGGAGGATGCTTAAGACAGGATAAAGAATGTGTAGTCAAGGGGAAGTGGAAGTGAGATTGTAATGAGTAGTGATAGCAGAGAACTATGTTTAGAAATAATTATTCAAACAAAGGTGTGTGGACAGTAATGTGATTAGCTGAAAGAGTGTGCGATTAATAAAATTGTTTTGTGATGGAAAAGTACCAAAAGAACTAACCGCTACTAACTGCTAAGCAGAATACTATAAAAACCTGTAAGCTCACTCAATAAGGGATTTCATTTGTAGCCAGAAACAGAGTCCATGCCTCAGTTGCCACAAGATCGGGCCTGGAAAAGGGTGCTATCCCATATAAAGGATGGCCCGTGTGCAGTAGGGACCTTAGGCATGTTTATCCCTAATAACACTATGATAATAAATAAACGAGGATTGTGTTCTCGAAGGTCAACGCACGCTTTTCAACCGAGCTGCGATGACAAAGTAAATTTTTGGAACCAGGTGAAAAAATAGCTGCTTCATTTTTAGCTCCCGGAGTAGCTAGCGCTCAAGCTTTGGCAACATTGAATAAGTTAGGATGTTGGCTTGCTAAGAAAACTAATGCTACAGCATCCGCTCTCTCTGCGCTGCTCACTGATGTTGACTCTATAAGACATGCAACTTTGCAAAACAGAGCAGCAATCAATTTTCTCCTCTTAGCACAAGGTCATGGGTGTGATGAATTTGAAGGTATGTGCTGCATGAATCTTTCAGACCACTCTAACTCCATTCACAAACAATTAGCACACTTAAAAGACAATATGCGAAAATTACAGGAAACAAGTGATCCTTTCACAAACTGGTTAGCGTCCTTTGGATTATCTCCTTGGTTAATCACTTTGATAGAAAAACTTGCTTTGGTGCTGGCTATAATTTTGCTCGCAATTTTGCTTTTACCGTGTATCATGCAGTGTTTGCAAAAAATGATATCGAATGCTTTTAATCATAAAATGGCTATGCTTGCTACTAAAGAAAACGGGGGAAGTGTAGAGAGCCTGACAGCAGAATGGCTGCAGGACAAAGGCCACGAAACTGTGTAACTAGTCAAGATCTAGGCCGAAGAACACAGCAGCAACTGTGTGGTCAATGGTTGCTCAAGGACAGGATGAACATCTGCTGATGTGGTTAGCAGAGCTGAAGATACAGGATGTATGTTTGCTGAGATAGCGCAACGGTAACGCTTGAGCAAGAGTGAAACATATTGAAACAAGAAGCGGTCGCGATTGTTTTAGAAACCCCTGTGTTAGCACAAACTAACCAATGATTTTATTGTACCCTAGCAGAAATTGTATCTAACACTGAGACTATAAAAATGGCTGTATTTTGCTAAATAAACGAGACTTGCTGACCATGATAGCA
>NW_026914967.1:0-17283 GCF_034315485.1 Pezoporus occidentalis
GCAGCTGAGAGCTACCAGCTGAGAATTTGGATTCAAATGGACTTTTAGGTATGAAACCGAGGAGAGACTGCAATGATGGTGACACCGTTGCAAAGCAGCCTGTGTGCTGAAGTGGCCCAGCACTAGCTTTCCCTGCTGGTTCTTCTGCTGTGGGAGCAGATGCCACTGTTCATTCTGTGCTGACTGTGTTGCTGCCAGCAGAGAGCAGGCTCTGAACTGATTCCATTCAAATGCTTTTCCTGTATGAAAGGGAGCAGTGAAAGCAACGATGGATGCACCAATGTAAAGGTGATTGTGTGCTGAACAGGTCCAGCACAAGCTTTCAATCCTGGCTCTTCTGCTGTGGGAGCAGAAGCCAAACGTTCGTGCTGTACTCACTGTGCTGCTGGGCAGCTGAGAGCTAGCTTTCCCTGCTGGTTCTTCTGCTGGGGGAGAAACTGTTGCGCAGCCTGATTCTGTGTTGCTGAAATTGTGTGAAGAAGATTCAAATGCTTTTAGGTATGACCGAGGAGAGACTGCAATGATGGTGACACCGTTGCAAAGCAGCCTGTGTGCTGAAGTGGCCCAGCACTAGCTTTCCCTGCTGGTTCTTCTGCTGTGGGAGCAGATGCCACTGTTCATTCTGTGCTGACTGTGTTGCTGCCAGCAGAGAGCAGGCTCTGAACTGATTCCATTCAAATGCTTTTCCTGTATGAAAGGGAGCAGTGAAAGCAACGATGGATGCACCAATGTAAAGGTGATTGTGTGCTGAACGGGTCCAGCACAAGCTTTCAATCCTGGCTCTTCTGCTGTGGGAGCAGAAGCCAAACGTTCGTGCTGTACTCACTGTGCTGCTGGGCAGCTGAAAGCGACCAGCTGAGAATTTGGATTCAAATGGACTTTTAGGTATGAAACCGAGGAGAGACTGCAATGATGGTGACACCGTTGCAAAGCAGCCTGTGTGCTGAAGAGGCCCAGCACTAGCTTTCCCTGCTGGTTCTTCTGCTGTGGGAGCAGATGCCACTGTTCATTCTGTGCTGACTGTGTTGCTGAGCAGCAGAGAGCAGGCTCTGAACTGATTCCATTCAAATGCTTTTCCTGTATGAAAGGGAGCAGTGAAAGCAACGATGGATGCACCAATGTAAAGGTGATTGTGTGCTGAACAGGTCCAGCACAAGCTTTCAATCCTGGCTCTTCTGCTGTGGGAGCAGAAGCCAAACGTTCGTGCTGTACTCACTGTGCTGCCTGCAGCTGAGAGAGACCAGCTGAGAATTTGGATTCAAATGGACTTTTAGGTATGAAACCGAGGAGAGACTGCAATGATGGTGACACCGTTGCAAAGCAGCCTGTGTGCTGAAGAGGCCCAGCACTAGCTTTCCCTGCTGGTTCTTCTGCTGTGGGAGCAGATGCCACTGTTCATTCTGTGCTGACTGTGTTGCTGCCAGCAGAGAGCAGGCTCTGAACTGATTCCATTCAAATGCTTTTCCTGTATGAAAGGGAGCAGTGAAAGCAACGATGGATGCACCAATGTAAAGGTGATTGTGTGCTGAACAGGTCCAGCACAAGCTTTCAATCCTGGCTCTTCTGCTGTGGGAGCAGAAGCCAAACGTTCGTGCTGTACTCACTGTGCTGCCTGTGTGCTGAGAGCGACCAGCTGAGAATTTGGATTCAAATGGACTTTTAGGTATGAAACCGAGGAGAGACTGCAATGATGGTGACACCGTTGCAAAGCAGCCTGTGTGCTGAAGAGGCCCAGCACTAGCTTTCCCTGCTGGTTCTTCTGCTGTGGGAGCAGATGCCACTGTTCATTCTGTGCTGACTGTGTTGCTGCGCAGCAGAGAGCAGGCTCTGAACTGATTCCATTCAAATGCTTTTCCTGTATGAAAGGGAGCAGTGAAAGCAACGATGGATGCACCAATGTAAAGGTGATTGTGTGCTGAACAGGTCCAGCACAAGCTTTCAATCCTGGCTCTTCTGCTGTGGGAGCAGAAGCCAAACGTTCGTGCTGTACTCACTGTGCTGCCTGCAGCTGAGAGAGACCAGCTGAGAATTTGGATTCAAATGGACTTTTAGGTATGAAACCGAGGAGAGACTGCAATGATGGTGACACCGTTGCAAAGCAGCCTGTGTGCTGAAGAGGCCCAGCACTAGCTTTCCCTGCTGGTTCTTCTGCTGTGGGAGCAGATGCCACTGTTCATTCTGTGCTGACTGTGTTGCTGCCAGCAGAGAGCAGGCTCTGAACTGATTCCATTCAAATGCTTTTCCTGTATGAAAGGGAGCAGTGAAAGCAACGATGGATGCACCAATGTAAAGGTGATTGTGTGCTGAACAGGTCCAGCACAAGCTTTCAATCCTGGCTCTTCTGCTGTGGGAGCAGAAGCCAAACGTTCGTGCTGTACTCACTGTGCTGCCTGCAGCTGAGAGAGACCAGCTGAGAATTTGGATTCAAATGACTTTTAGGTATGAAACCGAGGAGAGACTGCAATGATGGTGACACCGTTGCAAAGCAGCCTGTGTGCTGAAGAGGCCCAGCACTAGCTTTCCCTGCTGGTTCTTCTGCTGTGGGAGCAGATGCCACTGTTCATTCTGTGCTGACTGTGTTGCTGCCAGCAGAGAGCAGGCTCTGAACTGATTCCATTCAAATGCTTTTCCTGTATGAAAGGGAGCAGTGAAAGCAACGATGGATGCACCAATGTAAAGGTGATTGTGTGCTGAACAGGTCCAGCACAAGCTTTCAATCCTGGCCCTTCTGCTGTGGGAGCAGAAGCCAAACGTTCGTGCTGTACTCACTGTGCTGCCTGCAGCTGAGAGCGACCAGCTGAGAATTTGGATTCAAATGGACTTTTAGGTATGAAACCGAGGAGAGACTGCAATGATGGTGACACCGTTGCAAAGCAGCCTGTGTGCTGAAGTGGCCCAGCACTAGCTTTCCCTGCTGGTTCTTCTGCTGTGGGAGCAGATGCCACTGTTCATTCTGTGCTGACTGTGTTGCTGCCAGCAGAGAGCAGGCTCTGAACTGATTCCATTCAAATGCTTTTCCTGTATGAAAGGGAGCAGTGAAAGCAACGATGGATGCACCAATGTAAAGGTGATTGTGTGCTGAACGGGTCCAGCACAAGCTTTCAATCCTGGCTCTTCTGCTGTGGGAGCAGAAGCCAAACGTTCGTGCTGTACTCACTGTGCTGCTGGGCAGCTGAAAGCGACCAGCTGAGAATTTGGATTCAAATGGACTTTTAGGTATGAAACCGAGGAGAGACTGCAATGATGGTGACACCGTTGCAAAGCAGCCTGTGTGCTGAAGAGGCCCAGCACTAGCTTTCCCTGCTGGTTCTTCTGCTGTGGGAGCAGATGCCACTGTTCATTCTGTGCTGACTGTGTTGCTGAGCAGCAGAGAGCAGGCTCTGAACTGATTCCATTCAAATGCTTTTCCTGTATGAAAGGGAGCAGTGAAAGCAACGATGGATGCACCAATGTAAAGGTGATTGTGTGCTGAACAGGTCCAGCACAAGCTTTCAATCCTGGCTCTTCTGCTGTGGGAGCAGAAGCCAAACGTTCGTGCTGTACTCACTGTGCTGCCTGCAGCTGAGAGAGACCAGCTGAGAATTTGGATTCAAATGGACTTTTAGGTATGAAACCGAGGAGAGACTGCAATGATGGTGACACCGTTGCAAAGCAGCCTGTGTGCTGAAGAGGCCCAGCACTAGCTTTCCCTGCTGGTTCTTCTGCTGTGGGAGCAGATGCCACTGTTCATTCTGTGCTGACTGTGTTGCTGCCAGCAGAGAGCAGGCTCTGAACTGATTCCATTCAAATGCTTTTCCTGTATGAAAGGGAGCAGTGAAAGCAACGATGGATGCACCAATGTAAAGGTGATTGTGTGCTGAACAGGTCCAGCACAAGCTTTCAATCCTGGCTCTTCTGCTGTGGGAGCAGAAGCCAAACGTTCGTGCTGTACTCACTGTGCTGCTGGGCAGCTGAGAGCGACCAGCTGAGAATTTGGATTCAAATGGACTTTTAGGTATGAAACCGAGGAGAGACTGCAATGATGGTGACACCGTTGCAAAGCAGCCTGTGTGCTGAAGAGGCCCAGCACTAGCTTTCCCTGCTGGTTCTTCTGCTGTGGGAGCAGATGCCACTGTTCATTCTGTGCTGACTGTGTTGCTGCGCAGCAGAGAGCAGGCTCTGAACTGATTCCATTCAAATGCTTTTCCTGTATGAAAGGGAGCAGTGAAAGCAACGATGGATGCACCAATGTAAAGGTGATTGTGTGCTGAACAGGTCCAGCACAAGCTTTCAATCCTGGCTCTTCTGCTGTGGGAGCAGAAGCCAAACGTTCGTGCTGTACTCACTGTGCTGCCTGCAGCTGAGAGAGACCAGCTGAGAATTTGGATTCAAATGGAGTTT
Organism: Pezoporus occidentalis; assembly: GCF_034315485.1. NCBI lineage: Eukaryota > Metazoa > Chordata > Aves > Psittaciformes > Psittacidae > Pezoporus > Pezoporus occidentalis. Next base: position 4,381 of record NW_026914967.1, read on the forward strand.
TAGGTATGAAACCGAGGAGAGACTGCAATGATGGTGACACCGTTGCAAAGCAGCCTGTGTGCTGAAGAGGCCCAGCACTAGCTTTCCCTGCTGGTTCTTCTGCTGTGGGAGCAGATGCCACTGTTCATTCTGTGCTGACTGTGTTGCTGCCAGCAGAGAGCAGGCTCTGAACTGATTCCATTCAAATGCTTTTCCTGTATGAAAGGGAGCAGTGAAAGCAACGATGGATGCACCAATGTAAAGGTGATTGTGTGCTGAACAGGTCCAGCACAAGCTTTCAATCCTGGCTCTTCTGCTGTGGGAGCAGAAGCCAAACGTTCGTGCTGTACTCACTGTGCTGCCTGCAGCTGAGAGAGACCAGCTGAGAATTTGGATTCAAATGGACTTTTAGGTATGAAACCGAGGAGAGACTGCAATGATGGTGACACCGTTGCAAAGCAGCCTGTGTGCTGAAGAGGCCCAGCACTAGCTTTCCCTGCTGGTTCTTCTGCTGTGGGAGCAGATGCCACTGTTCATTCTGTGCTGACTGTGTTGCTGCCAGCAGAGAGCAGGCTCTGAACTGATTCCATTCAAATGCTTTTCCTGTATGAAAGGGAGCAGTGAAAGCAACGATGGATGCACCAATGTAAAGGTGATTGTGTGCTGAACAGGTCCAGCACAAGCTTTCAATCCTGGCTCTTCTGCTGTGGGAGCAGAAGCCAAACGTTCGTGCTGTACTCACTGTGCTGCCTGCAGCTGAGAGCGACCAGCTGAGAATTTGGATTCAAATGGACTTTTAGGTATGAAACCGAGGAGAGACTGCAATGATGGTGACACCGTTGCAAAGCAGCCTGTGTGCTGAAGTGGCCCAGCACTAGCTTTCCCTGCTGGTTCTTCTGCTGTGGGAGCAGATGCCACTGTTCATTCTGTGCTGACTGTGTTGCTGCCAGCAGAGAGCAGGCTCTGAACTGATTCCATTCAAATGCTTTTCCTGTATGAAAGGGAGCAGTGAAAGCAACGATGGATGCACCAATGTAAAGGTGATTGTGTGCTGAACGGGTCCAGCACAAGCTTTCAATCCTGGCTCTTCTGCTGTGGGAGCAGAAGCCAAACGTTCGTGCTGTACTCACTGTGCTGCTGGGCAGCTGAAAGCGACCAGCTGAGAATTTGGATTCAAATGGAGTTTTAGGTATGAAACCGAGGAGAGACTGCAATGATGGTGACACCGTTGCAAAGCAGCCTGTGTGCTGAAGAGGCCCAGCACTAGCTTTCCCTGCTGGTTCTTCTGCTGTGGGAGCAGATGCCACTGTTCATTCTGTGCTGACTGTGTTGCTGAGCAGCAGAGAGCAGGCTCTGAACTGATTCCATTCAAATGCTTTTCCTGTATGAAAGGGAGCAGTGAAAGCAACGATGGATGCACCAATGTAAAGGTGATTGTGTGCTGAACAGGTCCAGCACAAGCTTTCAATCCTGGCTCTTCTGCTGTGGGAGCAGAAGCCAAACGTTCGTGCTGTACTCACTGTGCTGCCTGCAGCTGAGAGAGACCAGCTGAGAATTTGGATTCAAATGGACTTTTAGGTATGAAACCGAGGAGAGACTGCAATGATGGTGACACCGTTGCAAAGCAGCCTGTGTGCTGAAGAGGCCCAGCACTAGCTTTCCCTGCTGGTTCTTCTGCTGTGGGAGCAGATGCCACTGTTCATTCTGTGCTGACTGTGTTGCTGCCAGCAGAGAGCAGGCTCTGAACTGATTCCATTCAAATGCTTTTCCTGTATGAAAGGGAGCAGTGAAAGCAACGATGGATGCACCAATGTAAAGGTGATTGTGTGCTGAACAGGTCCAGCACAAGCTTTCAATCCTGGCTCTTCTGCTGTGGGAGCAGAAGCCAAACGTTCGTGCTGTACTCACTGTGCTGCCTGCAGCTGAGAGAGACCAGCTGAGAATTTGGATTCAAATGGACTTTTAGGTATGAAACCGAGGAGAGACTGCAATGATGGTGACACCGTTGCAAAGCAGCCTGTGTGCTGAAGAGGCCCAGCACTAGCTTTCCCTGCTGGTTCTTCTGCTGTGGGAGCAGATGCCACTGTTCATTCTGTGCTGACTGTGTTGCTGAGCAGCAGAGAGCAGGCTCTGAACTGATTCCATTCAAATGCTTTTCCTGTATGAAAGGGAGCAGTGAAAGCAACGATGGATGCACCAATGTAAAGGTGATTGTGTGCTGAACAGGTCCAGCACAAGCTTTCAATCCTGGCTCTTCTGCTGTGGGAGCAGAAGCCAAACGTTCGTGCTGTACTCACTGTGCTGCCTGCAGCTGAGAGCGACCAGCTGAGAATTTGGATTCAAATGGACTTTTAGGTATGAAACCGAGGAGAGACTGCAATGATGGTGACACCGTTGCAAAGCAGCCTGTGTGCTGAAGAGGCCCAGCACTAGCTTTCCCTGCTGGTTCTTCTGCTGTGGGAGCAGATGCCACTGTTCATTCTGTGCTGACTGTGTTGCTGCCAGCAGAGAGCAGGCTCTGAACTGATTCCATTCAAATGCTTTTCCTGTATGAAAGGGAGCAGTGAAAGCAACGATGGATGCACCAATGTAAAGGTGATTGTGTGCTGAACAGGTCCAGCACAAGCTTTCAATCCTGGCTCTTCTGCTGTGGGAGCAGAAGCCAAACGTTCGTGCTGTACTCACTGTGCTGCTGGGCAGCTGAGAGCGACCAGCTGAGAATTTGGATTCAAATGGACTTTTAGGTATGAAACCGAGGAGAGACTGCAATGATGGTGACACCGTTGCAAAGCAGCCTGTGTGCTGAAGAGGCCCAGCACTAGCTTTCCCTGCTGGTTCTTCTGCTGTGGGAGCAGATGCCACTGTTCATTCTGTGCTGACTGTGTTGCTGCCAGCAGAGAGCAGGCTCTGAACTGATTCCATTCAAATGCTTTTCCTGTATGAAAGGGAGCAGTGAAAGCAACGATGGATGCACCAATGTAAAGGTGATTGTGTGCTGAACAGGTCCAGCACAAGCTTTCAATCCTGGCTCTTCTGCTGTGGGAGCAGAAGCCAAACGTTCGTGCTGTACTCACTTTTCCTGTTTGAAAGGGAGCAGTGAAAGCAACGATGGATGCACCAATGTAAAGGTGATTGTGTGCTGAACAGGTCCAGCACAAGCTTTCAATCCTGGCCCTTCTGCTGTGGGAGCAGAAGCCAAACGTTCGTGCTGTACTCACTGTGCTGCCTGCAGCTGAGAGACCAGCTGAGAATTTGGATTCAAATGGACTTTTAGGTATGAAACCGAGGAGAGACTGCAATGATGGTGACACCGTTGCAAAGCAGCCTGTGTGCTGAAGTGGCCCAGCACTAGCTTTCCCTGCTGGTTCTTCTGCTGTGGGAGCAGATGCCACTGTTCATTCTGTGCTGACTGTGTTGCTGCCAGCAGAGAGCAGGCTCTGAACTGATTCCATTCAAATGCTTTTCCTGTATGAAAGGGAGCAGTGAAAGCAACGATGGATGCACCAATGTAAAGGTGATTGTGTGCTGAACAGGTCCAGCACAAGCTTTCAATCCTGGCTCTTCTGCTGTGGGAGCAGAAGCCAAACGTTCGTGCTGTACTCACTGTGCTGCTGGGCAGCTGAGAGCGACCAGCTGAGAATTTGGATTCAAATGGACTTTTAGGTATGAAACCGAGGAGAGACTGCAATGATGGTGACACCGTTGCAAAGCAGCCTGTGTGCTGAAGAGGCCCAGCACTAGCTTTCCCTGCTGGTTCTTCTGCTGTGGGAGCAGATGCCACTGTTCATTCTGTGCTGACTGTGTTGCTGCCAGCAGAGAGCAGGCTCTGAACTGATTCCATTCAAATGCTTTTCCTGTATGAAAGGGAGCAGTGAAAGCAACGATGGATGCACCAATGTAAAGGTGATTGTGTGCTGAACAGGTCCAGCACAAGCTTTCAATCCTGGCTCTTCTGCTGTGGGAGCAGAAGCCAAACGTTCGTGCTGTACTCACTGTGCTGCCTGCAGCTGAGAGAGACCAGCTGAGAATTTGGATTCAAATGGACTTTTAGGTATGAAACCGAGGAGAGACTGCAATGATGGTGACACCGTTGCAAAGCAGCCTGTGTGCTGAAGAGGCCCAGCACTAGCTTTCCCTGCTGGTTCTTCTGCTGTGGGAGCAGATGCCACTGTTCATTCTGTGCTGACTGTGTTGCTGCCAGCAGAGAGCAGGCTCTGAACTGATTCCATTCAAATGCTTTTCCTGTATGAAAGGGAGCAGTGAAAGCAACGATGGATGCACCAATGTAAAGGTGATTGTGTGCTGAACAGGTCCAGCACAAGCTTTCAATCCTGGCTCTTCTGCTGTGAGCAGAAGCCAAACGTTCGTGCTGTACTCACTGTGCTGCTGGGCAGCTGAAAGCGACCAGCTGAGAATTTGGATTCAAATGGACTTTTAGGTATGAAACCGAGGAGAGACTGCAATGATGGTGACACCGTTGCAAAGCAGCCTGTGTGCTGAAGAGGCCCAGCACTAGCTTTCCCTGCTGGTTCTTCTGCTGTGGGAGCAGATGCCACTGTTCATTCTGTGCTGACTGTGTTGCTGCCAGCAGAGAGCAGGCTCTGAACTGATTCCATTCAAATGCTTTTCCTGTATGAAAGGGAGCAGTGAAAGCAACGATGGATGCACCAATGTAAAGGTGATTGTGTGCTGAACAGGTCCAGCACAAGCTTTCAATCCTGGCTCTTCTGCTGTGGGAGCAGAAGCCAAACGTTCGTGCTGTACTCACTGTGCTGCCTGCAGCTGAGAGAGACCAGCTGAGAATTTGGATTCAAATGGAGTTTTACGTATGAAACCGAGGAGAGACTGCAATGATGGTGACACCGTTGCAAAGCAGCCTGTGTGCTGAAGAGGCCCAGCACTAGCTTTCCCTGCTGGTTCTTCTGCTGTGGGAGCAGATGCCACTGTTCATTCTGTGCTGACTGTGTTGCTGCCAGCAGAGAGCAGGCTCTGAACTGATTCCATTCAAATGCTTTTCCTGTTTGAAAGGGAGCAGTGAAAGCAACGATGGATGCACCAATGTAAAGGTGATTGTGTGCTGAACAGGTCCAGCACAAGCTTTCAATCCTGGCCCTTCTGCTGTGGGAGCAGAATCCAAACGTTCGTGCTGTACTCACTGTGCTGCCTGCAGCTGAGAGCTACCAGCTGAGAATTTGGATTCAAATGGACTTTTAGGTATGAAACCGAGGAGAGACTGCAATGATGGTGACACCGTTGCAAAGCAGCCTGTGTGCTGAAGTGGCCCAGCACTAGCTTTCCCTGCTGGTTCTTCTGCTGTGGGAGCAGATGCCACTGTTCATTCTGTGCTGACTGTGTTGCTGCCAGCAGAGAGCAGGCTCTGAACTGATTCCATTCAAATGCTTTTCCTGTATGAAAGGGAGCAGTGAAAGCAACGATGGATGCACCAATGTAAAGGTGATTGTGTGCTGAACAGGTCCAGCACAAGCTTTCAATCCTGGCTCTTCTGCTGTGGGAGCAGAAGCCAAACGTTCGTGCTGTACTCACTGTGCTGCCTGCAGCTGAGAGAGACCAGCTGAGAATTTGGATTCAAATGGACTTTTAGGTATGAAACCGAGGAGAGACTGCAATGATGGTGACACCGTTGCAAAGCAGCCTGTGTGCTGAAGAGGCCCAGCACTAGCTTTCCCTGCTGGTTCTTCTGCTGTGGGAGCAGATGCCACTGTTCATTCTGTGCTGACTGTGTTGCTGCCAGCAGAGAGCAGGCTCTGAACTGATTCCATTCAAATGCTTTTCCTGTATGAAAGGGAGCAGTGAAAGCAACGATGGATGCACCAATGTAAAGGTGATTGTGTGCTGAACAGGTCCAGCACAAGCTTTCAATCCTGGCTCTTCTGCTGTGGGAGCAGAAGCCAAACGTTCGTGCTGTACTCACTGTGCTGCCTGCAGCTGAGAGAGACCAGCTGAGAATTTGGATTCAAATGGACTTTTAGGTATGAAACCGAGGAGAGACTGCAATGATGGTGACACCGTTGCAAAGCAGCCTGTGTGCTGAAGAGGCCCAGCACTAGCTTTCCCTGCTGGTTCTTCTGCTGTGGGAGCAGATGCCACTGTTCATTCTGTGCTGACTGTGTTGCTGCCAGCAGAGAGCAGGCTCTGAACTGATTCCATTCAAATGCTTTTCCTGTATGAAAGGGAGCAGTGAAAGCAACGATGGATGCACCAATGTAAAGGTGATTGTGTGCTGAACAGGTCCAGCACAAGCTTTCAATCCTGGCTCTTCTGCTGTGGGAGCAGAAGCCAAACGTTCGTGCTGTACTCACTGTGCTGCCTGCAGCTGAGAGAGACCAGCTGAGAATTTGGATTCAAATGGACTTTTAGGTATGAAACCGAGGAGAGACTGCAATGATGGTGACACCGTTGCAAAGCAGCCTGTGTGCTGAAGAGGCCCAGCACTAGCTTTCCCTGCTGGTTCTTCTGCTGTGGGAGCAGATGCCACTGTTCATTCTGTGCTGACTGTGTTGCTGCCAGCAGAGAGCAGGCTCTGAACTGATTCCATTCAAATGCTTTTCCTGTATGAAAGGGAGCAGTGAAAGCAACGATGGATGCACCAATGTAAAGGTGATTGTGTGCTGAACAGGTCCAGCACAAGCTTTCAATCCTGGCTCTTCTGCTGTGGGAGCAGAAGCCAAACGTTCGTGCTGTACTCACTGTGCTGCCTGCACTGTGCTGCTGCAGAGAGACCAGCTGAGAATTTGGATTCAAATGGACTTTTAGGTATGAAACCGAGGAGAGACTGCAATGATGGTGACACCGTTGCAAAGCAGCCTGTGTGCTGAAGAGGCCCAGCACTAGCTTTCCCTGCTGGTTCTTCTGCTGTGGGAGCAGATGCCACTGTTCATTCTGTGCTGACTGTGTTGCTGCCAGCAGAGAGCAGGCTCTGAACTGATTCCATTCAAATGCTTTTCCTGTATGAAAGGGAGCAGTGAAAGCAACGATGGATGCACCAATGTAAAGGTGATTGTGTGCTGAACAGGTCCAGCACAAGCTTTCAATCCTGGCTCTTCTGCTGTGGGAGCAGAAGCCAAACGTTCGTGCTGTACTCACTGTGCTGCCTGCAGCTGAGAGAGACCAGCTGAGAATTTGGATTCAAATGGAGTTTTAGGTATGAAACCGAGGAGAGACTGCAATGATGGTGACACCGTTGCAAAGCAGCCTGTGTGCTGAAGAGGCCCAGCACTAGCTTTCCCTGCTGGTTCTTCTGCTGTGGGAGCAGATGCCACTGTTCATTCTGTGCTGACTGTGTTGCTGCCAGCAGAGAGCAGGCTCTGAACTGATTCCATTCAAATGCTTTTCCCCTGGCCCTTCTGCTGTGGGAGCAGAATCCAAACGTTCGTGCTGTACTCACTGTGCTGCCTGCAGCTGAGAGCTACCAGCTGAGAATTTGGATTCAAATGGACTTTTAGGTATGAAACCGAGGAGAGACTGCAATGATGGTGACACCGTTGCAAAGCAGCCTGTGTGCTGAAGTGGCCCAGCACTAGCTTTCCCTGCTGGTTCTTCTGCTGTGGGAGCAGATGCCACTGTTCATTCTGTGCTGACTGTGTTGCTGCCAGCAGAGAGCAGGCTCTGAACTGATTCCATTCAAATGCTTTTCCTGTATGAAAGGGAGCAGTGAAAGCAACGATGGATGCACCAATGTAAAGGTGATTGTGTGCTGAACGGGTCCAGCACAAGCTTTCAATCCTGGCTCTTCTGCTGTGGGAGCAGAAGCCAAACGTTCGTGCTGTACTCACTGTGCTGCTGGGCAGCTGAAAGCGACCAGCTGAGAATTTGGATTCAAATGGAGTTTTAGGTATGAAACCGAGGAGAGACTGCAATGATGGTGACACCGTTGCAAAGCAGCCTGTGTGCTGAAGAGGCCCAGCACTAGCTTTCCCTGCTGGTTCTTCTGCTGTGGGAGCAGATGCCACTGTTCATTCTGTGCTGACTGTGTTGCTGAGCAGCAGAGAGCAGGCTCTGAACTGATTCCATTCAAATGCTTTTCCTGTATGAAAGGGAGCAGTGAAAGCAACGATGGATGCACCAATGTAAAGGTGATTGTGTGCTGAACAGGTCCAGCACAAGCTTTCAATCCTGGCTCTTCTGCTGTGGGAGCAGAAGCCAAACGTTCGTGCTGTACTCACTGTGCTGCCTGCAGCTGAGAGAGACCAGCTGAGAATTTGGATTCAAATGGACTTTTAGGTATGAAACCGAGGAGAGACTGCAATGATGGTGACACCGTTGCAAAGCAGCCTGTGTGCTGAAGAGGCCCAGCACTAGCTTTCCCTGCTGGTTCTTCTGCTGTGGGAGCAGATGCCACTGTTCATTCTGTGCTGACTGTGTTGCTGCCAGCAGAGAGCAGGCTCTGAACTGATTCCATTCAAATGCTTTTCCTGTATGAAAGGGAGCAGTGAAAGCAACGATGGATGCACCAATGTAAAGGTGATTGTGTGCTGAACAGGTCCAGCACAAGCTTTCAATCCTGGCTCTTCTGCTGTGGGAGCAGAAGCCAAACGTTCGTGCTGTACTCACTGTGCTGCCTGCAGCTGAGAGAGACCAGCTGAGAATTTGGATTCAAATGGACTTTTAGGTATGAAACCGAGGAGAGACTGCAATGATGGTGACACCGTTGCAAAGCAGCCTGTGTGCTGAAGAGGCCCAGCACTAGCTTTCCCTGCTGGTTCTTCTGCTGTGGGAGCAGATGCCACTGTTCATTCTGTGCTGACTGTGTTGCTGCCAGCAGAGAGCAGGCTCTGAACTGATTCCATTCAAATGCTTTTCCTGTATGAAAGGGAGCAGTGAAAGCAACGATGGATGCACCAATGTAAAGGTGATTGTGTGCTGAACAGGTCCAGCACAAGCTTTCAATCCTGGCTCTTCTGCTGTGGGAGCAGAAGCCAAACGTTCGTGCTGTACTCACTGTGCTGCCTGCAGCTGAGAGAGACCAGCTGAGAATTTGGATTCAAATGGACTTTTAGGTATGAAACCGAGGAGAGACTGCAATGATGGTGACACCGTTGCAAAGCAGCCTGTGTGCTGAAGAGGCCCAGCACTAGCTTTCCCTGCTGGTTCTTCTGCTGTGGGAGCAGATGCCACTGTTCATTCTGTGCTGACTGTGTTGCTGCCAGCAGAGAGCAGGCTCTGAACTGATTCCATTCAAATGCTTTTCCTGTATGAAAGGGAGCAGTGAAAGCAACGATGGATGCACCAATGTAAAGGTGATTGTGTGCTGAACAGGTCCAGCACAAGCTTTCAATCCTGGCTCTTCTGCTGTGGGAGCAGAAGCCAAACGTTCGTGCTGTACTCACTGTGCTGCCTGCAGCTGAGAGAGACCAGCTGAGAATTTGGATTCAAATGGACTTTTAGGTATGAAACCGAGGAGAGACTGCAATGATGGTGACACCGTTGCAAAGCAGCCTGTGTGCTGAAGAGGCCCAGCACTAGCTTTCCCTGCTGGTTCTTCTGCTGTGGGAGCAGATGCCACTGTTCATTCTGTGCTGACTGTGTTGCTGCCAGCAGAGAGCAGGCTCTGAACTGATTCCATTCAAATGCTTTTCCTGTATGAAAGGGAGCAGTGAAAGCAACGATGGATGCACCAATGTAAAGGTGATTGTGTGCTGAACAGGTCCAGCACAAGCTTTCAATCCTGGCTCTTCTGCTGTGGGAGCAGAAGCCAAACGTTCGTGCTGTACTCACTGTGCTGCCTGCAGCTGAGAGAGACCAGCTGAGAATTTGGATTCAAATGGAGTTTTACGTATGAAACCGAGGAGAGACTGCAATGATGGTGACACCGTTGCAAAGCAGCCTGTGTGCTGAAGAGGCCCAGCACTAGCTTTCCCTGCTGGTTCTTCTGCTGTGGGAGCAGATGCCACTGTTCATTCTGTGCTGACTGTGTTGCTGCCAGCAGAGAGCAGGCTCTGAACTGATTCCATTCAAATGCTTTTCCTGTATGAAAGGGAGCAGTGAAAGCAACGATGGATGCACCAATGTAAAGGTGATTGTGTGCTGAACAGGTCCAGCACAAGCTTTCAATCCTGGCCCTTCTGCTGTGGGAGCAGAATCCAGACGTTCGTGCTGTACTCACTGTGCTGCCTGCAGCTGAGAGCTACCAGCTGAGAATTTGGATTCAAATTTACTTTTAGGTATGAAACCGAGGAGAGACTGCAATGATGGTGACACCGTTGCAAAGCAGCCTGTGTGCTGAAGTGGCCCAGCACTAGCTTTCCCTGCTGGTTCTTCTGCTGTGGGAGCAGATGCCACTGTTCATTCTGTGCTGACTGTGTTGCTGCCAGCAGAGAGCAGGCTCTGAACTGATTCCATTCAAATGCTTTTCCTGTATGAAAGGGAGCAGTGAAAGCAACGATGGATGCACCAATGTAAAGGTGATTGTGTGCTGAACAGGTCCAGCACAAGCTTTCAATCCTGGCTCTTCTGCTGTGGGAGCAGAAGCCAAACGTTCGTGCTGTACTCACTGTGCTGCTGGGCAGCTGAAAGCGACCAGCTGAGAATTTGGATTCAAATGGAGTTTTAGGTATGAAACCGAGGAGAGACTGCAATGATGGTGACACCGTTGCAAAGCAGCCTGTGTGCTGAAGAGGCCCAGCACTAGCTTTCCCTGCTGGTTCTTCTGCTGTGGGAGCAGATGCCACTGTTCATTCTGTGCTGACTGTGTTGCTGCGCAGCAGAGAGCAGGCTCTGAACTGATTCCATTCAAATGCTTTTCCTGTATGAAAGGGAGCAGTGAAAGCAACGATGGATGCACCAATGTAAAGGTGATTGTGTGCTGAACAGGTCCAGCACAAGCTTTCAATCCTGGCTCTTCTGCTGTGGGAGCAGAAGCCAAACGTTCGTGCTGTACTCACTGTGCTGCCTGCAGCTGAGAGAGACCAGCTGAGAATTTGGATTCAAATGGACTTTTAGGTATGAAACCGAGGAGAGACTGCAATGATGGTGACACCGTTGCAAAGCAGCCTGTGTGCTGAAGAGGCCCAGCACTAGCTTTCCCTGCTGGTTCTTCTGCTGTGGGAGCAGATGCCACTGTTCATTCTGTGCTGACTGTGTTGCTGCCAGCAGAGAGCAGGCTCTGAACTGATTCCATTCAAATGCTTTTCCTGTTTGAAAGGGAGCAGTGAAAGCAACGATGGATGCACCAATGTAAAGGTGATTGTGTGCTGAACAGGTCCAGCACAAGCTTTCAATCCTGGCCCTTCTGCTGTGGGAGCAGAATCCAAACGTTCGTGCTGTACTCACTGTGCTGCCTGCAGCTGAGAGAGACCAGCTGAGAATTTGGATTCAAATGGACTTTTAGGTATGAAACCGAGGAGAGACTGCAATGATGGTGACACCGTTGCAAAGCAGCCTGTGTGCTGAAGAGGCCCAGCACTAGCTTTCCCTGCTGGTTCTTCTGCTGTGGGAGCAGATGCCACTGTTCATTCTGTGCTGACTGTGTTGCTGCCAGCAGAGAGCAGGCTCTGAACTGATTCCATTCAAATGCTTTTCCTGTATGAAAGGGAGCAGTGAAAGCAACGATGGATGCACCAATGTAAAGGTGATTGTGTGCTGAACAGGTCCAGCACAAGCTTTCAATCCTGGCTCTTCTGCTGTGGGAGCAGAAGCCAAACGTTCGTGCTGTACTCACTGTGCTGCCTGCAGCTGAGAGAGACCAGCTGAGAATTTGGATTCAAATGGACTTTTAGGTATGAAACCGAGGAGAGACTGCAATGATGGTGACACCGTTGCAAAGCAGCCTGTGTGCTGAAGAGGCCCAGCACTAGCTTTCCCTGCTGGTTCTTCTGCTGTGGGAGCAGATGCCACTGTTCATTCTGTGCTGACTGTGTTGCTGCCAGCAGAGAGCAGGCTCTGAACTGATTCCATTCAAATGCTTTTCCTGTATGAAAGGGAGCAGTGAAAGCAACGATGGATGCACCAATGTAAAGGTGATTGTGTGCTGAACAGGTCCAGCACAAGCTTTCAATCCTGGCTCTTCTGCTGTGGGAGCAGAAGCCAAACGTTCGTGCTGTACTCACTGTGCTGCCTGCAGCTGAGAGAGACCAGCTGAGAATTTGGATTCAAATGGAGTTTTAGGTATGAAACCGAGGAGAGACTGCAATGATGGTGACACCGTTGCAAAGCAGCCTGTGTGCTGAAGAGGCCCAGCACTAGCTTTCCCTGCTGGTTCTTCTGCTGTGGGAGCAGATGCCACTGTTCATTCTGTGCTGACTGTGTTGCTGCCAGCAGAGAGCAGGCTCTGAACTGATTCCATTCAAATGCTTTTCCTGTATGAAAGGGAGCAGTGAAAGCAACGATGGATGCACCAATGTAAAGGTGATTGTGTGCTGAACAGGTCCAGCACAAGCTTTCAATCCTGGCTCTTCTGCTGTGGGAGCAGAAGCCAAACGTTCGTGCTGTACTCACTGTGCTGCCTGCAGCTGAGAGAGACCAGCTGAGAATTTGGATTCAAATGGAGTTTTACGTATGAAACCGAGGAGAGACTGCAATGATGGTGACACCGTTGCAAAGCAGCCTGTGTGCTGAAGAGGCCCAGCACTAGCTTTCCCTGCTGGTTCTTCTGCTGTGGGAGCAGATGCCACTGTTCATTCTGTGCTGACTGTGTTGCTGCCAGCAGAGAGCAGGCTCTGAACTGATTCCATTCAAATGCTTTTCCTGTATGAAAGGGAGCAGTGAAAGCAACGATGGATGCACCAATGTAAATGTGATTGTGTGCTGAACAGGTCCAGCACAAGCTTTCAATCCTGGCCCTTCTGCTGTGGGAGCAGAATCCAGACCGCAGCAGAGAGCAGGCTCTGAACTCATTCCATTCATGATGGTGACACCGTTGCAAAGCAGCCTGTGTGCTGAAGAGGCCCAGCACTAGCTTTCCCTGCT
>NW_026914968.1:0-4164 GCF_034315485.1 Pezoporus occidentalis
GAGCAGGCTCTGAATTGATTCCATTCAAATGCTTTTCCTGTATGAAAGGGAGCAGTGAAAGCAACGATGGATGCACCAATGTAAAGGTGATTGTGTGCTGAACAGGTCCAGCACAAGCTTTCAATCCTGGCTCTTCTGCTGTGGGAGCAGAAGCCAAACGTTCGTGCTGTACTCACTGTGCTGCTGGGCAGCTGAAAGCGACCAGCTGAGAATTTGGATTCAAATGGACTTTTAGGCATGAAACCGAGGAGTTCGTGCTGTACTCACTGTGCTGCTGGGCAACTGAAAGCGACCAGCTGAGAATTTGGATTCAAATGGAGTTTTAGGTATGAAACCGAGGAGAGACTGCAATGATGGTGACACCGTTGCAAAGCAGCCTGTGTGCTGAAGAGGCCCAGCACTAGCTTTCCCTGCTGGTTCTTCTGCTGTGGGAGCAGATGCCACTGTTCATTCTGTGCTGACAGTGTTGCTGCGCAGCAGAGAGCAGGCTCTGAACTGATTCCATTCAAATGCTTTTCCTGTATGAAAGGGAGCAGTGAAAGCAACGATGGATGCACCAATGTAAAGGTGATTGTGTGCTGAACAGGTCCAGCACAAGCTTTCAATCCTGGCTCTTCTGCTGTGGGAGCAGAAGCCAAACGTTCGTGCTGTACTCACTGTGCTGCTGGGCAGCTGAGAGCGACCAGCTGAGAATTTGGATTCAAATGGAGTTTTAGGTATGAAACCGAGGAGAGACTGCAATGATGGTGACACCGTTGCAAAGCAGCCTGTGTGCTGAAGAGGCCCAGCACTAGCTTTCCCTGCTGGTTCTTCTGCTGTGGGAGCAGATGCCACTGTTCATTCTGTGCTGACTGTGTTGCTGCCAGCAGAGAGCAGGCTCTGAACTGATTCCATTCAAATGCTTTTCCTGTATGAAAGGGAGCAGTGAAAGCAACGATGGATGCACCAATGTAAAGGTGATTGTGTGCTGAACAGGTCCAGCACAAGCTTTCAATCCTGGCTCTTCTGCTGTGGGAGCAGAAGCCAAACGTTCGTGCTGTACTCACTGTGCTGCTGGGCAGCTGAAGAGCGACCAGCTGAGAATTTGGATTCAAATGGAGTTTTAGGTATGAAACCGAGGAGAGACTGCAATGATGGTGACACCGTTGCAAAGCAGCCTGTGTGCTGAAGAGGCCCAGCACTAGCTTTCCCTGCTGGTTCTTCTGCTGTGGGAGCAGATGCCACTGTTCATTCTGTGCTGACTGTGTTGCTGCCAGCAGAGAGCAGGCTCTGAACTGATTCCATTCAAATGCTTTTCCTGTATGAAAGGGAGCAGTGAAAGCAACGATGGATGCACCAATGTAAAGGTGATTGTGTGCTGAACAGGTCCAGCACAAGCTTTCAATCCTGGCTCTTCTGCTGTGGGAGCAGAAGCCAAACGTTCGTGCTGTACTCACTGTGCTGCTGGGCAGCTGAGAGCGACCAGCTGAGAATTTGGATTCAAATGGAGTTTTAGGTATGAAACCGAGGAGAGACTGCAATGATGGTGACACCGTTGCAAAGCAGCCTGTGTGCTGAAGAGGCCCAGCACTAGCTTTCCCTGCTGGTTCTTCTGCTGTGGGAGCAGATGCCACTGTTCATTCTGTGCTGACTGTGTTGCTGCGCAGCAGAGAGCAGGCTCTGAACTGATTCCATTCAAATGCTTTTCCTGTATGAAAGGGAGCAGTGAAAGCAACGATGGATGCACCAATGTAAAGGTGATTGTGTGCTGAACAGGTCCAGCACCAGCTTTCAATCCTGACACTTCTGCTGTGGGAGCAGAGGCCAAACGTTCGTGCTGTACTCACTGTGCTGCTGGGCAGCTGAGAGCGACCAGCTGAGAATTTGGATTCAAATGGAGTTTTAGGTATGAAACCGAGGAGAGACTGCAATGATGGTGACACCGTTGCAAAGCAGCCTGTGTGCTGAAGAGGCCCAGCACTAGCTTTCCCTGCTGGTTCTTCTGCTGTGGGAGCAGATGCCACTGTTCTTTCTGTGCTGACTGTGTTGCTGCCAGCAGAGAGCAGGCTCTGAACTGATTCCATTCAAATGCTTTTCCTGTATGAAAGGGAGCAGTGAAAGCAACGATGGATGCACCAATGTAAAGGTGATTGTGTGCTGAACAGGTCCAGCACAAGCTTTCAATCCTGGCTCTTCTGCTGTGGGAGCAGAAGCCAAACGTTCGTGCTGTACTCACTGTGCTGCTGGGCAGCTGAAAGCGACCAGCTGAGAATTTGGATTCAAATGGAGTTTTAGGTATGAAACCGAGGAGAGACTGCAATGATGGTGACACCGTTGCAAAGCAGCCTGTGTGCTGAAGAGGCCCAGCACTAGCTTTCCCTGCTGGTTCTTCTGCTGTGGGAGCAGATGCCACTGTTCATTCTGTGCTGACTGTGTTGCTGCGCAGCAGAGAGCAGGCTCTGAACTGATTCCATTCAAATGCTTTTCCTGTATGAAAGGGAGCAGTGAAAGCAACGATGGATGCACCAATGTAAAGGTGATTGTGTGCTGAACAGGTCCAGCACAAGCTTTCAATCCTGGCTCTTCTGCTGTGGGAGCAGAAGCCAAACGTTCGTGCTGTACTCACTGTGCTGCCTGCAGCTGAGAGCGACCAGCTGAGAATTTGGATTCAAATGGAGTTTTAGGTATGAAACCGAGGAGAGACTGCAATGATGGTGACACCGTTGCAAAGCAGCCTGTGTGCTGAAGAGGCCCAGCACTAGCTTTCCCTGCTGGTTCTTCTGCTGTGGGAGCAGATGCCACTGTTCTTTCTGTGCTGACTGTGTTGCTGCCAGCAGAGAGCAGGCTCTGAACTGATTCCATTCAAATGCTTTTCCTGTATGAAAGGGAGCAGTGAAAGCAACGATGGATGCACCAATGTAAAGGTGATTGTGTGCTGAACAGGTCCAGCACAAGCTTTCAATCCTGGCTCTTCTGCTGTGGGAGCAGAAGCCAAACGTTCGTGCTGTACTCACTGTGCTGCTGGGCAACTGAAAGCGACCAGCTGAGAATTTGGATTCAAATGGAGTTTTAGGTATGAAACCGAGGAGAGACTGCAATGATGGTGACACCGTTGCAAAGCAGCCTGTGTGCTGAAGAGGCCCAGCACTAGCTTTCCCTGCTGGTTCTTCTGCTGTGGGAGCAGATGCCACTGTTCTTTCTGTGCTGACTGTGTTGCTGCCAGCAGAGAGCAGGCTCTGAACTGATTCCATTCAAATGCTTTTCCTGTATGAAAGGGAGCAGTGAAAGCAACGATGGATGCACCAATGTAAAGGTGATTGTGTGCTGAACAGGTCCAGCACAAGCTTTCAATCCTGGCTCTTCTGCTGTGGGAGCAGAAGCCAAACGTTCGTGCTGTACTCACTGTGCTGCCTGCAGCTGAGAGCGACCAGCTGAGAATTTGGATTCAAATGGAGTTTTAGGTATGAAACCGAGGAGAGACTGCAATGATGGTGACACCGTTGCAAAGCAGCCTGTGTGCTGAAGAGGCCCAGCACTAGCTTTCCCTGCTGGTTCTTCTGCTGTGGGAGCAGATGCCACTGTTCATTCTGTGCTGACTGTGTTGCTGCGCAGCAGAGAGCAGGCTCTGAACTGATTCCATTCAAATGCTTTTCCTGTATGAAAGGGAGCAGTGAAAGCAACGATGGATGCACCAATGTAAAGGTGATTGTGTGCTGAACAGGTCCAGCACAAGCTTTCCCTCCTGGCTCTTCTGCTGTGGGAGCAGAAGCCAAACGTTCGTGCTGTACTCACTGTGCTGCTGGGCAGCTGAAAGCGACCAGCTGAGAATTTGGATTCAAATGGAGTTTTAGGTATGAAACCGAGGAGAGACTGCAATGATGGTGACACCGTTGCAAAGCAGCCTGTGTGCTGAAGAGGCCCAGCACTAGCTTTCCCTGCTGGTTCTTCTGCTGTGGGAGCAGATGCCACTGTTCTTTCTGTGCTGACTGTGTTGCTGCGCAGCAGAGAGCAGGCTCTGAACTGATTCCATTCAAATGCTTTTCCTGTATGAAAGGGAGCAGTGAAAGCAACGATGGATGCACCAATGTAAAGGTGATTGTGTGCTGAACAGGTCCAGCACAAGCTTTCCCTCCTGGCTCTTCTGCTGTGGGAGCAGAGTCCAAACATTCTTGCTGTACTCACTGT
>NW_026914969.1:0-7185 GCF_034315485.1 Pezoporus occidentalis
TACATTTAAGAATACAAGAGTTTTGTAGATGTATATCATCTACAGCAATATATGTTTATGTTATGAAGCTATAGAAATGCATGATACTAAACATGGACATGAACCTTTTGTATAGTTTTTAAAAAAGGAATAAACAATTTTTATTATGTTGTTTGGTTTGGGTTTTTTTTCGTAAGTACTGTAGAATTCAGTATTTCTGTGAAATTATTAAACTGACTTAATGAATTCCATGGCGTGAATTAGGTTTTTTTATTTAATGGTTACTATCAAACAGATTTGTTTTCCTCTCTGTCCGCATCTAGATACATAGCACACTATATCCTCTTCTGAATTCTTTTATTGGAACAGTTCTGCCTTGAAGTCAGATTAGGTACATGTGTATTTTACTTTGGATTTAAGATCTCAAAAAATTCAAAAGATCATTAAACATGCAAGTTTATGTAAACTGGGAGGGTTTCTTTATGAAGTTGGTGACTTGTTCCTATCATATGGGGACATTTAAGCATGCATTTCTCTGGGTACTTGAAGGCAGTATATCAATGAAATGGTTGTCATATTGCATTTTCCAATCTTGACATTAATGGCAATTATACATGCCTATCAAAAACCTAACCTTAACTTTTAAATTCCAGTTTAAAAAATTGAGTTGTTTTTCAAACAATAGTGTACTGGTTTGGGGTTCTTTAGGGGTGTTTTGGTGGTTGTGGTTTGGGAGTTTAGGGTTTTTTGTGGTTTTGTCTTGGAGGAGGAAAAAAACCCCACAAGGTTGTCAGATGTAGGATGGGACTGACAACTTGTGATGACTATCACTCCAATCTGTCATTTTTGAAAACATATTTGTATGGCCTGTTTCAGTAGAAGTGAATTCTGGTTGCAGCTCAGTTACAGCGTATTTCCAATTTGCAAAAAGTGGATTTCCTGGTGTCAGCTAGATCATGCGCTCTGTGCTGCAGCAGGGTTACGTATGTGCTGCTGCGAAATGTGAAATCAGAGCAGAGCTAGACCTCCCCTGAGAAACACAGGCTATAAATTGTAAAACTTTTAAATGAAGGGCTAGAAGAAAATGCTTGCCTTAGGTTAGGGTTAATTGGTTTTGGTACAAAGAGTTTTATGTCCATAACTGTCTATCTGTGCTCTTCCTGATTTCTCTAATGTTGTTTTGCATTGGGGTAAGTTTGTATTTGTTTTTCCTGACAATGATATGGTTGAAATTGAGCTGTTCTTCAGCTGTTATGAACTTGAACTTATTTACTGAATATTTATCAGATCTTTGTCTTCAATGAAGACTCTTCTTGTTTTTTTAGAAAGTTTGTTTTCTGAATTAAAGTTCTTCCCTCTTCTAAAGCTCTTTAACTTTTTTTTTTGTTTCAAAGAATAGCAGTTTCTCCTTTTACATTAACAAGCCACAGTTTTCCATCAATTTCTTGCAAAGTTCAAATACTGCAAATCTTACTAACACAAACCTGAAAATGACAGAAAATTGCCTGAAAAATTGCAGTTCACCCAAATACTGGTTAGCACAAATAATGTTTAGGGTCAGGTCTGTTGGTAGTGTAAATCAGGACAGCTCTGCCTGCTTCAGCATGGCAATACTTGTGATAAGTGATAAGTTTGGTTAGGTTAATTCTTTCCATGAACCTGTGAAACCCCAAAGTGTTTTTCAATCTAAAACATTCAACTGGACAAAAACAAATCAACAAATTTTTTTTTTCTTAAAACTTCTGTTGCTTTGACAAATCTCTGTGCTCTGACAGGTCCACTTAAAAGCAACTCAACAGTGCTGAAACATGAGGTCTTCCACATAAATTATCAGGCTATCCCACAACATGTAAATTAAATGGTGCTAAAAGAGGTCAGATTTCTCTCAATGTTGCAATGAGAGTCCAATCACTTGTTAGAAAAGCACCAAAATTTTATATTTGGGAAATGTTACTGATAAGGCAGAAATCAGGTAAGTCGTCATCACTTTGTGCTGTGAACCAGAATCACCCATTATTATCCCTTGAAGTCTGTTTAATTTACACTGCCTGAAGTTGGCCCAACATATTAAAACTGCAACAAGTTAAAAATGTAAAACATTCTTGAATGCAGCTCTGTTAATGAGCTTCATTAATTACAATGAGAATATATTTATAGCTATCTTAGATCTGATATCTCACTTTTATTGCATCTTGAGATGGTTTCTGATCTCATTCACATGTGGACATGGGAGTCACTTCTGATTAATGCAGATGAGACTGAGATAAGAAACAGACCATAAGTGGATCGACACCAAAGTGGGAATAAAATGCAGCAGGCTAGAGTAGACTGGTTAAGAAGGCAAGAAAGTAGATGGATAGAGTATACGAAGAAACCGGTTTTATGTTGCCCTGGAGAATTAGGATATATTTCTGCATTTGCCATGCAGGCTACATGGCTATGTCTGTATATTCCTGTCAGATCATGTTCCAGACCATATTCAAAACCAAACTCATTGATTGTTCCCAGAGCTTTTATACGTTCACTTTCTCTCTCGTGAACCTTGTGGCTTGCCAGATGAGGAAAATTAAATGTGAGTTTGGGGATTGACGTAAATCTCAATACCTGGTCATACAGGCAGTTTGAAGACAATTAAATTAAAATACATGAGGTGGGGTTCTTTTTTGGCATAACTATTACTTATGCTATAGTTATAGCCAGCAGTGACACAGAATTCTACTATGATGCTAGTCAAATCAATTTATGATCATTATGTAGCGTAAGTATCTTCCCATAGGGTTTGACAGTGTGATTGAATGCTGAATGTCATTATTGTTGCACATGGTACACTGCAAAGCCACTTGGAGGAGTAGAGCCTTAGGGCTCCCAAAGTGGGCACTTGGAATTACTGAAAACTTCTGAACTTAACTTTCTCTGCTGCATTTTCCTATATTTAAAAGAGGTGTAACAATACTATATATGTATTTTATCCCATCATTGTAAAAACTAAATGCACGAATGCTTAGGCAGGACTGAGAAGATAGTGGGATGGTCATTAAAATTTGTTGAGAAATTAACAGCTCACTTGTCAAGCAGGAATTACAGAGTATATGAGAAACAAAGCATAAATTCATATGTTGAAAGAGGAGGTAAAAAAGGACCATGGGCTAACATTTCATTCTGTCATCCTCTTCCACTAACCTGTGGTGCGAGAAAACTCATTCAAACAGTAAAAACCATAGATAGGGATTAGATATTAGAGGCCTATTTTCAGCCTTCTGGGACAATTCATCTATCCTGTGCATCAATTCCCTGCAGTCATTTTTAGTGGAAGCATATTCCCTCTCATTTCTGTGTTCCCTGGGATCAAACATAACTTTGCTTTGAGGACTCCCAGGCTGAAGAGAGATTAGTAGCTGTGTCCACAGCTAATCGCTGCCTGTTTGAGTAGCTGGCCATGATAAAAAGAAAGCAGTTTTCACAGTCTAACACTTGGCATTCCGACCCTGGCTGCCATACTGCCAGAGCACTCCCTAAAACTAGGCAAGAAACAGGCTGCTGCCCCAGCTTTTGCCCAAGAGCTGATCTGCATCTCTGCAATAAAACTGATGCTTCTAGGAAGCATGTGGTCTGCTGTCAGGTGCAGAATAAAGAGATGAGGAGTGCAGTATATCTGGACAGGAAATAAGCCACCACAGATTGTTTTGTCTTGCCATAGGCCGAAAGAACATGGCTTTCTTTTGTGTAAGGATTGCCTCTGTTGGCATGATGTATTGGAAATATGGACTTTCTAATTTTTTTCATTGCTAATTTAGCTGAAATTTTTATATGCATTAAGCTTTTATTGATATCATAGTTGTTTGCCCACAAGAAAAGTGCAAATGAAATGATGGAAGGAAAAAAAAAGACTTTTGAAAACAGCAGATACTCTGATTTCCTTTGTGTTATTACTGAATACTGTAATGTCTGTATTCTTTCATATTTGCTGCAGCAGATTGGATTTATAAATACTCCCACAGTCTTTGATTGCAGTTAGATTGTTGTGTTGATTACATGAATTTGGCAGGCACACAGCGATAAGCAAAGTACAAGCTGAACAATAAAATAGATAGCAGCATTTAATTTAAAAGATGTTTTTGACTTAAATCAGTAAATTAAACTTCCAAAACATACATGAATTATGTGTTGTGTAATTTGAATGATGTTGGCAATAATTACTGTGTTCTTGTGAAATCTCTGGCTACTGACAATAACCTAATGCATGTCATCTAAGACTCAAATTAAAATACAGTTGCAACCATGTAATATGCAAAATCACCCTTTGGTTTAGTATACTGTTTAAAAGGTTGACTCTTAAGAACTCAGATTAACTATTCTAAATTATGTTGAGGGGAAATTTCTCACTGACTTCACTGAAACCCCCAAGAACTACCAGTGTGCACTTTGGAAAACTCTGTATGAAACAACAGTGTCAAACTGTTATTTTTAAGATCTGAAGTTTTTAAATTGAATTATAATATTTGCATTGAAAAAAGAATGTGATGACATTTTTTGGAAAGTAAAGGAGAGTAAGGAATGCAACGGCTTAGGAAATATATAATGACAACTCGGTGCAAGTATAATATGTTTGAAAATATTTGGTGTTTGCAGAGTAATTATTTAATATTTAGGGTCATGTAAAGAAAGAAACTAGCTTTTTGCTTGAAATCATCTGACTGATTTGCATTGATGTCATGATAACATACTTCAAAGGTTGATGCCTGTGAACAGTCCAAGGACACAAGCCTTGTGACTACTACATATTGCTGGAGGCCATTCCAATTGTTCCCATTGTAATGTAGGGAGTCTTCTATTTGATTTATTTTTCAACTGTTGATCTCCAAAGACTGTTGTTTGCATCTGTTCATTAAATTGCAAACTCAGCTGTGAAAATGGGTTTTATGGTGTCCTTTTATTATGGTCCCATTTAGAATTGGAGCTGAGCACAAACATGATAAATATTTTTCTTTGTGGAGGCACACACTGTTGGAGAGCCATTGAAATAACATGAAACTGGGATTGTTTGTTTATGAGATCAGATTCATTCATTACTTTGGTAAGGAGCTGTGAAATGTAAATCTCGCATTCCACTGGACAATACCACCACCGGCTTGAACTCATTTAGAGGTGTGATGTTCCATTCAAAGGATGGCTGTTCATTTTATTGACCAAATTTTGGAATTGCGGTAGCATTGATATTCAGGAATGCTTCTGAATTGCTTTACTTCTAAAAGTTTTGCTTATCTTTGGGAGGGAAAAGGGTTCAAGCTTTATATTACAGTATTGCTATTTTGAAAAATACGTAGTTTTATTGTTGTTATTCCTTAGCTTTCATCTGTATCACATTTTCCCATCTTTCTCAGAGAGTGTGTGTGTGTGTAGGGGTATAAAGAATGGATGTAATCATATTCCTTAGAACCAATATTCATTTTCTTACATATGTTTGCACTTTTGTACATTTTACACTGGTGGAATTTAATTTTTTTATCAAGATTTTGATCAGATTAGAGAGCAAATATTTAGTACTCATGTATAGACATTATAAAATAACTATTTAAGCTATCTGAAATAACATTTTAGAAAGTGTTTTTTTCATTTAGTAACTGAAACTTCAGTGGTTGAAGGAATATTATGGAATTGAGTAAATTCTTTAGACAAGACTATTTAAAGCCCAGCCTGGCTTATAATATGCATGAATAAGAATAAAAGCAGCCAAAAACTGGAGTCTGATCTTATTAAAAATTATTACTGGTTTCATATAAGATTCCTCAATTAGACTAACAACTCAGTGTGAAACATTGTGTTTTTAACAAGTGGGGATTCAGCACTTTTCTAAAATTTCATGGCTTATTCCTGTTTGTTTTGAACTGGCACCTAAAAACCAGGTACCCAGAGCCCCTAGTTAGGTAAAGCCCAGATCTCTAATGCTGTCTATATACCTGTGTGTTGTCACTTCCAAGTATTTTGCTTTATGAGGAAAGAGAATAAACTTCTCTTTATCCCTAGACCTGATTTGTCAGGTCTTAAATAGGAAACCCATCAGATTCATTTTGTGACAACTGAATTTTCTTCCTGTTTTGTCACTGTGTATGACCTGCTGGATGTGATAGTGATAGAAACAAAGTTAAAATCAAACAAAAACTATCAACAGCTACTGCCCAAGTAGCCTGGGTGTGTCAAGGGGTTTGACACAGAGCTAACCCTGATGTACTCCAACTAATATGTGTCTCAGAGATGTGTTAGTGATCTGGATCCTTGATTATTTGGAGAGAATGACTGCAGCTGGACCTACCTTATGTGCAGATCCTTAGTATAAGTTTTTCTTTTGGCTTTCTTTGGGTTTTGTTTTCTGGTTTGGTTTTTTTCTTTTCCTCTTGGGGAAAAAAGGAATATCCACTAAGATGTTCTTGGGGAAAAGAATGAGTTTGGAGTAGTGAACAGTGCCATATAAAAATATCAATGATGTCACAAAAGCTCTGTCATGATGACATTTTATTGTTGATGAATTGTAAAAACCATCTGGGTACTATTCTAATGATTCAGAGGCCTCTGTATGGCTCGTACAGATGCTTCTTTTGTTATTGATGTGGTCTTGTAAATAGTTAAAATATTTACCAAGGCACCTCTGAGCTGAAGCTATACCATTTTATTATTTATACCTTTTCAGGGAGACAAAAATGGAGGTGTCCACTAAATGTGATGGATTAGGCTTATAAACAGCCATTATTGCCATCAAACCTCACATGTCAGCTCTCCCTTTTGTGTCTCTGCATTTCTAAGCTAACCAGTGATCCATGCGTAAGATAGAAGGTTAAGAATGTGCAGAGAGAAAGGGGGTTGACTCCAAGCAAGATGTATCTTCTGCCGATTAGAAATACAGCTGTAGACAAGGGAGAGAAAAGAGTTTTTGCAACACGACACTCCCCTTTTCATTTCACACAACTCACTGTTTAGAACCTGCAAATCACTAACTAGCAGAGTCACTTTGCTGGTTCATGTAACTTAGTGCAGCTGCCTTTTGTTTTCCCAAGATAAAAATCAGGAAATGCAAAAAATTAATCAGGACCAGAAAAAAAGGAGTAGCAGAGGGAATGAGAGGAAAAAGGTTGAGCAAGTGACTTCACAACTTGTTGACAGAGCAAAGTACCCTTTTGTTATAATTAAGTGTACTTTACAAGCTAGGCAGAA
>NW_026914970.1:0-6038 GCF_034315485.1 Pezoporus occidentalis
CCCGTGCACAGCCTGGAGGTGGGGGGCAGACAAAGAGAGGGGGTCAGGAGCACCCCAACCCCCCCAGGACCCCAAAAGCCCCCACTGGGGGGTCCCGCGGGCTCCAACCTGCGCAGGTCGGGATCGGAGGGGAGCTCCAGCTCCGCCATGATGGGCGAAATTGGCGCGCTGGGAGCGCCGCGCGGCACGACGGGAGTTGTAGTCCAAGCCGGGCGGAGCCTTAATGGTGCTGTATGGGTGTCGCACTGCATCATGGGAGTTGTAGTCCGGGCTGGGAGACGCCATGACAGGGCTCTCTGGGTGCCGCGTGGCATGATGGGAGTTGTAGTCCCTCCTGGGCAGAGCCATAACGGGTCTCTATGGGCAGCATGGGGCATGATGGGAGTTGTAGTCCTGGCTGAGCAGCGTCACAACGGGGCTCTATGGGGGCAGCGTTGCATGATCAGGGTTGTAGTCCCTGTAGTCTATGGGTCTCTATGGGGTCTCTATGGGTCTCTGTGGGTCTCTGTGGGTCTCTGTGGTTCACTTTGGGTCGCTTTCGGGCTCTCTGGGGTGTCTATGGGGTATCTATGGATCCCTATAGGGTCTCTGTAGGTATCTATGGGTCTCTCTGAGTCTCTATGTCTCTCTATGGGTCTCTATAGTCTTTATGGGCTTCTATGGGTCTCTGTGGGTCTACATGATCTCTATGGGTCTTTCTATGGCCTCTATGGGTCTCTACGGGTCCCTGCAGGGTCTGACCATGGAGGGGGGGTCTCTTTACGAGTCCCTTGGAGGGGGGAGCAGCAGCAGCTCCAGTACCAGGATGCACGGGGCAGAGCTCGAGACCCTGAGAAATGAGGCAGACCCCCCTCTACCCCCATTGCCCTCCATTGCCCCCCATTACCCCAAACTGCTCCCATTGCCCCATTACCGCCATTGCCCCCATATAAAGCCATGGAGCCAGCAGTGGGTGTGAACCTGTCCCTGCCCCATAGGGTTCTACAGGGGTCCATAGGGGTCCCATCGCCATTTGATGGATGGACCACTCAGTAGATCGAGTGGGGTCCCTCAGGGATCGGTGCCGGGACCGGTCTTGTTCAACATCTTTGTTGCTGCCATGGACAGTGGGATTGAGCGCGCCCTCAGCAAGTTTGCCGATGACACCGAGCTGTGTGGTTCGGTTGATACCCTGGAGGGAAGGAATGCCATCCAGAGGGACCTCGACACGCTTGTGAGGTGGGCTGATGCCAACCTCATGGAGTTTAACCATGCCACGTGCAAGGTCCTACACCTGGGTGGGAGCAATCCCAGGCACAGCTACAGGTTGGGCAGAGAAGAGATTCAGAGCAGCCCTGTGGAGAAGGACTTGGGGGTGTTGGCTGATGAGAAAATGAACATGAGCCGGCTTCAGTGTGCGCTTGCAGCCCACAAAGCCAACCATATCCTGGGCTGCCTCAAAAGGAGTGTGACCAGCAGGTCGAAGGAGGTGATCCTGCCCCTCTGCTCTGCTCTTGTGAGGCCTCACCTGGAGCATTGTGTGCAGTTCTGGTGTCCTCAACATAAAAAGGACATGGAACTGTTGGAACAAGTCCAGAGGAGGCCACGAGGATGATCAGGGACTGGAGCACCTCCTGTATGAAGACAGGCTGAGGAAGTTGGGGCTGTTCAGCCTGGAGAAGAGAAGGCTGCGTGGAGACCTCAGAGCAGCTTCCAGTACCTGAAGGGGGCCTATAGGGATGCTGGGGAGGGACTCTTAATTAGGGACTGTAGTGAAAGGACAAGGGGTAACGGGTTAAAACTGAAACAGGGGAAGTTTAGATTGGATCTAAGGAGGAAATTCTTTCCTGTGAGGGTGGTGAGGCACTGGAATGGGTTGCCCAGGGAGGTTGTGAATGCTCCATCCCTGACAGTGTTCAAGGCCAGGTTGGACAAGGCCTTGGGTGATATGGTTTAGTGTGAGGTGTCCCTGCCCATGGCAGGGGGTTGGAACTGGATGATCTTCAGGTCCTTTCCAACCCTAATTATTCTATGATTCTGTGATTCTATCCCACAGGAGAAGCAGGCCAAGGTGGTTTTGGGGTGTTTTGGGTCTGTTTTGGGGCTCTGGCCCTGTATCCCATAAGAGAATCAGGACAAGGTGGTTTTGGGGTTGGCTTGGGCTGTTTTACGGGTGGTTTTGGGGGTTTTGGTGTGGTTTTTTCCTCTTTTTGGCACGTTTTGGGGCTCTGACCCTGTGTCCCACAGGAGAAGCAGAACAAGGTGGTTTTTTTGGTGGTTTTCGGGTGGTTTGGGGTTGTTTTGGGGGTGGTTTTGAATAGTTTTTGGTTGGTTTTGTACTTTTTTGAGCCTGTTTTGGGGTTCTGAACTTGTGTCCCACAGGAGAAACAGGACAAGGTGGTTTTGGGGTGGTTTTGGGTTGGTTTTGTCCAGTTTTGGGGCTCTGACCTGTGTCCCGTAGGAGAAGCAGGACAAGGTGATTTTCGGGTGGTTTTGGCCCATTTTGGGGGGTGTTTGGGGTGTTTTGGCCTGCTTTTCTCCTGTTTTTATCCTGTTTTGTGGCTCTGACCCTGTATGCCATAGGAGAAGGAGGACAAGGTGGTTTTGGGGTGTTTTGGGGTTTGCTTTGGGTGTTTTGGCCTTGTTTTCACCTGGTTTTGGCCTGTTTTGGGGCTATTTTGGGTCTGTTTTGGGGCTCTGACCCTGTATCCCACAGGAGAAGGAGGACAAGGTGGTTTTGGGGTGGTTTGGCATGTTTTGGGGTTTGCTTTGGGTGTTTTGGTCTGTTTTTTGCCTGTTTTTGCTCTGTTTTGGAGCTATTTTGGGCCTCTTACCCTGTATCCCATAGGAGAAGCAGGACAAGGTGGTTTTGGGTTGTTTTTTTCCTGTTTTAGGGCTGTTTTTTGGCTCTGACTCTGTGTCCCATAGGAGAAGCAGGACAAGGTTGCCTTGGGGTGGTTTTTGGCGTGTTTTGGATCTGTTTTGGGGTTCTGACCCCATATCCCATAGGAGAAGCAGGGCAAGGTGGTTTTGAGGTGGTTTTAGGGTGGTTTGGGGTGGTTTTGGTTTATGTCCTGTTTTGAGGTTCTGACCTTGTGTCGCATAGGAGAAGCAGGACAAGGTGGTTTTGGTGTGGTTTGGGGTGTTTTTGTTCTTTTTCGGGGCTATTTCGGGGCTTTGACTCTGTATTGCATAGAAGCAGGACAAGGTGGTTTTGGGGGTGGTTTTAGGGTGTTTTGGGGGTGGATTTGGGATATTTGTGGCCTCTTTTGGGGCTAGTTTGGGGCTCTGACCCTGTATCCCATAGGAGAAGCAGGATAGGGTGGTTTTGGGGTTGTTCTGGCGTGGTTTTGGTGTGTTTTTTTCCTGTTTTTGGGCTGTTTGGGCTCCGCTGTTGGCAGTGGGGACACATGCCATGCCAGACCTTGATGTGAAGGATGGCCTCCCCTGTTACCAGAGAGTCATACAGCAGAAAAAAGGGGCAGGCCCAGCAGCCTGTAGTTGTCATATATTGGAGATATGATCTAGTGCAAATCCCCTGCTCAAGTAGGGTCACCCAAAGCATATATAAAACAAAAAGGGGGAGATGTGGAGGCAGTGTTCTCACAGGAGAGTGGATAACTGGTACATAAATTCTGAATAATCCTGAAAGATGCAGCAAGGCCATGAGAGGCCCGAGGAAGCCTGAACAAGCAAGATAAGAAGAACCTGGAATTCACCAAGTTAATGAGAACTGTGCACTGTTGGCAAGCTTTCAAGGTCAAGTTCTCACACCTGTGCTTAACCAATTATATGTTAGTCAGTAAGGGTCTTCAGGACATGTATCCAGTCATAATATGCCAAATCACTGTAAGTGCATGTAAGAAATACTATAAAAGGAGTTACGGCGTTGTAAAAAATGGCTTTTGTCTGATCATATTGATCTCTGACTGGGTCCATGTGTTATTGGGGTTGGGGGGGAGGGAGGCACTGAGACCGGTCCCTGCCAGGCAGGAGGCAGCAGGCGGGCACTAGGACCCTGATGCGTGAGGCAGCGGGCGGGCACTAGGACCCTGATTCCGGCGCTATAGGGGGCGGGCACTGGGACCGGCTCCTGCCAGGCAGGAGGCAGCGGGCGGGCACTAGGACCCTGATGCGCGAGGCGTCGGGCTGGCACTAGGACACCGTTGCGGGAGGCAGCGGGCGGGCACTAGGACCCCGATACCGGAGCTATATAGTGCTGAGGGTGCTGGGGGGTTCTGTGGGTGCTGGGGTTTCTATAGGTGCTGGGATGACTGGGTGCACTGGAGCTGTTGTGGTTGCTGGCAGTGGTGGGGGGTGGTATGGGTGCAATGCATGCTATGGGTGCTGTGGGCTCTATGGGTGCTGGGGGTGCTGTAGTTGCTATGGGTGCTGGGGGTGCAATGGGTGCTGTGGGCTCTATGGGTGCTGCGGGTTCACAGTATCCAGTATGCTAGAGATTGGAAGGGACCTCAAAAGATCATCTAGTCCAATCCCCCTGCCGGAGCAGGAACACCTAGATAATGTTACACAGGAATGTGTCCAGGCGGGTTTTGAATGTCTCCAGGGAAGGAGACTCCACAACCTCCCTGGGCAGCCTGTTCCAGAGTTCCGTCACCCTCACTGAGAAGTTCCTTCTCAAGTTTAAGTGGAACCTCTTGTGTTCCAGTTTGCACCCATTACCCCTTGTCCTATCATTGTTTGCCACTGAGTAGAGCCTGGCTCCATCCTCGTGACACTCCCCCTTTATATATTTATAGACACTTATAAGGTCACCCCTCAGTCTCCTCTTCTCCAAACTATAGAGACCCAGCTCCCTCAGTCTTTCCTCATAAGGGAGATGCTCCACTCCCTTAATCATCTTGGTTGCCCTGCGCTGGACTCTCTCTCCCTGTCCTTCTTGAACTGAGGGGCCCAGAACTGGACACAATATTCCAGATGGGGTCTCACCAGGGCAGAGTAGAGGGGAAGGAGGACCTCTCTCGACCTACTAACCACCGCTCTTCTAATACACCCCAGGATGCCATTGGCCTTCTTAGCCACAAGGGCACAGTGTTGGCTCATGGTCATCCTGTCGTCCACTAGGACCCCCAGGTCCCTCTCCCCTACACTGCTCTCTAGCAGGTCGTTCCCCAACCTATACTGGAACCTGGGGTTGTTCCTGCCCAGATGCAGGACTCTACACTTTCCCTTGTTATATTTCATCAAGTTATTCCCTGCCCAGCTCTCCAGCCTGTCCAGGTCTCGCTGGATGGCAGCACAGCCTTCTGGCGTGTCAGCCACTCCTCCCAGCTTAGTGTCATCAGCAAACCTGCTGATAGTACACTCAATTCCCTCATCTAAATCGTTGATGAATATATTAAATAATACCGGTCCCAGTACTGACCCTTGAGGCACTCCACTAGTTACAGGCCTCCAACTAGACTCCGCCCCATAGACTACAACTCTCTGGCTTCTCTCCTTCAGCCAGTTCGCAGTCCACCTCACTACCTGATCATCCAGACCACACTTCCTCAATTTAGCTGTGAGGATGCTGTGGGAGACTGTGTCAAATGCTTTGCTGAAGTCAAGGTAGACCACATCCACCGCTCTGCCATCATCCATCCACCGTGTTATTTCCTCATAAAAGGCTAAGAGATTGGTCAAACATGATTTCCCCTTGGTGAAGCCATGTTGACTGCCCCTCATAACCTTCTTATCCTTGATATGCCTTAAGATGGCACCAAGGATAAGGTGTTCCATCACTTTCCCAGGGATGGAGGTGAGGCTGACCGGTCTATAGTTACCCGGGTCCTCCTTCTTGCCCTTTTTGAAGACTGGAGTGACATTTGCCTTCCTCCAGTCCTCAGGCACCTCTCCCGTTTCCCAAGACTTGGTAAAGATGATGGCGAGTGGTCTAGCAATGACTTCCGCCAGTTCCCTCAGCACCCGCGGGTGCATCCCATCTGGACCCATGGATTTATGGATGTCCAGATTGCTCAACTGGTCTCTAACCCATTCCTCATCAACTAAGGCAAACCGCTCCGTTGACCTGACTTCATCTAAGGTCTCAGGGGTGT
>NW_026914971.1:0-5678 GCF_034315485.1 Pezoporus occidentalis
GCTGCGCAGTAGAGAGCAGGCTCTGGACTGATTCCATTCAAATGCTTTTCCTGTATGAAAGTGAGCAGTGAAAGCAACGATGGATGCACCAATGTAAAGGTGATTGTGTGCTGAACAGGTCCAGCACCAGCTTTCAATCCTGGCTCTTCTGCTGTGGGAGCAGAGGCCAAACGTTCGTGCTGTACTCACTGTGCTGCCTGCAGCTGAGAGAGACCAGCTGAGAATTTGGATTCAAATGGAGTTTTAGGTATGAAACCGAGGAGAGACTGCAATGATGGTGACACCGTTGCAAAGCAGCCTGTGTGCTGAAGAGGCCCAGCACTAGCTTTCCCTGCTGGTTCTTCTGCTGTGGGAGCAGATGCCACTGTTCATTCTGTGCTGACTGCGTTGCTGCGTAGCAGAGAGCAGGCTCTGGACTGATTCCAATCAAATGCTTTTCCTGTATGAAAGGGAGCAGTGAAAGCAACGATGGATGCACCGATGTAAAAGTGACTGTGTGCTGAACAGGTCCAACACCAGCTTTCCCTCCTGGCTCTTCTGCTGTGGGAGCAGAGGCCAAACGTTCGTGCTGTACTCACTGTGCTGCTGGGCAGCTGAAAGCGACCAGCTGAGAATTTGGATTCAAATGGACTTTTAGGTATGAAACCGAGGAGAGACTGCAATGATGGTGACACCGTTGCAAAGCAGCCTGTGTGCTGAAGAGGCCCAGCACCAGCTTTCCCTGCTGGTTCTTCTGCTGTGGGAGCAGATGCCACTGTTCTTTCTGTGCTGACTGTGTTGCTGCGCAGCAGTGAGCAGGCTCTGCACTGATTCCATTCAAATGCTTTTCCTGTATGAAAGTGAGCAGTGAAAGCAACGATGGATGCACCAATGTAAAGGTGATTGTGTGCTGAACAGGTCCAGCATCAGCTTTCAATCCTGACCCTTCTGCTGTGGGAGCAGAGGCCAAACGTTCGTGCTGTACACACTGTGCTGCTGGGCAGCTGAGAGCGACCAGCTGAGAATTTGGATTCAAATGGACTTTTAGGTATGAAACCGAGGAGAGACTGCAATGATGGTGACACCGTTGCAAAGCAGCCTGTGTGCTGAAGAGGCCCAGCACTAGCTTTCCCTGCTGGTTCTTCTGCTGTGGGAGCAGATGCCACTGTTCATTCTGTGCTGTGTTGCTGCGCAGCAGAGAGCAGGCTCTGGACTGATTCCATTCAAATGCTTTTCCTGTATGAAAGTGAGCAGTGAAAGCAACGATGGATGCACCAATGTAAAGGTGATTGTGTGCTGAACAGGTCCAGCACCAGCTTTCAATCCTGGCTCTTCTGCTGTGGGAGCAGAGGCCAAACGTTCATGCTGTACTCACTGGGCTGCTCGGCAGCTGAGTGCGACCACCTGAGAATTTGGATTCAAATGGACTTTTAGGTATGAAACCGAGGAGAGACTGCAATGATGGTGACACCGTTGCAAAGCAGCCTGTGTGCTGAAGAGGCCCAGCATTAGCTTTCCCTGCTGGTTCTTCTGCTGTGGGAGCAGATGCCACTGTTCATTCTGTGCTGACTGTGTTGCTGCCAGCAGAGAGCAGGCTCTGAACTGACTCCATTCAAATGCTTTTCCTGTATGAAAGGGAGCAGTGAAAGCAACGATGGATGCACCAATGTAAAGGTGATTGTGTGCTGAACAGGTCCAGCACCAGCTTTCAATCCTGACACTTCTGCTGTGGGAGCAGAGGCCAAACGTTCGTGCTGTACTCACTGGGCTGCTGGGCAGCTGAAAGCGACCAGCTGAGAATTTGGATTCAAATGGACTTTTAGGTATGAAACCGAGGAGAGACTGCAATGACGGTGACACCGTTGCAAAGCAGCCTGTGTGCTGAAGAGGCCCAGCACTAGCTTTCACTGCTGGTTCTTCTGCTGTGGGAGCAGATGCCACTGTTCTTTCTGCGCTGACTGTGTTGCTGCCAGCAGTGAGCAGGCTCTGAACTGATTCCATTCAAATGCTTTTCCTGTATGAAAGGGAGCAGTGAAAGCAACGATGGATGCACCAATGTAAAGGTGATTGTGTGCTGAACAGGTCCAGCACAAGCTTTCCCTCCTGGCTCTTCTGCTGTGGGAGCAGAGGCCAAACGTTCGTGCTGTACTCACAGGGCTGCCTGCAGCTGAAAGCGAGCAGCTGAGAATTTGGATTCAAATGGACTTTTAGGTATGAAACCGAGGAGAGACTGCAATGATGGTGACACCGTTGCAAAGCAGCCTGTGTGCTGAAGAGGCCCAGCATTAGCTTTCCCTGCTGGTTCTTCTGCTGTGGGAGCAAATGCCACTGTTCATTCTGCGCTGACTTTGTTGCTGCGCAGCAGAGAGCAGGCTCTCGACTGATTCCATTCAAATGCTTTTCCTGTATGAAAGGGAGCAGTGAAAGCAACGATGGATGCACCAATGTAAAGGTGATTGTGTGCTGAACAGGTCCAGCACAAGCTTTCCCTCCTGGCTCTTCTGCTGTGGGAGCAGAGGCCAAACGTACGTGCTGTGCTCACTGTGCTGCCTGCAGCTGAGAGCGACCACCAGAGAATTTGGATTCAAATGGACTTTTAGGTATGAAACCGAGGAGAGACTGCAATGATGGTGACACCGTTGCAAAGCAGCCTGTGTGCTGAAGAGGCCCAGCACCAGCTTTCCCTGCTGGTTCTTCTGCTGTGGGAGCAGATGCCACTGTTCTTTCTGTGCTGACTGTGTTGCTGCCAGCAGAGAGCAGGCTCTGAACTGATTCCATTCAAATGCTTTTCCTGTATGAAAGGGAGCAGTGAAAGCAACGATGGATGCACCAATGTAAAGGTGATTGTGTGCTGAACAGGTCCAGCACCAGCTTTCCCTCCTGGCTCTTCTTCTGTGGGAGCAGAGGCCAAACGTACGTGCTGTGCTCACTGTGCTGCCTGCAGCTGAGAGCGACCACCAGAGAATTTGGATTCAAATGGACTTTTAGGTATGAAACCGAGGAGAGACTGCAATGATGGTGACACCGTTGCAAAGCAGCCTGTGTGCTGAAGAGGCCCAGCACAAGCTTTCCCTGCTGGTTCTTCTGCTGTGGGAGCAGATGCCACTGTTCATTCTGCGCTGACTGTGTTGCTGCGCAGCAGTGAGCAGACTCTGCACTGATTCCATTCAAATGCTTTTCCTGTATGAAAGTGAGCAGTGAAAGCAACGATGGATGCACCAATGTAAAGGTGATTGTGTGCTGAACAGGTCCAGCACAAGCTTTCCCTCCTGGCTCTTCTGCTGTGGGAGGAGAAGCCAAACGTTCGTGCTGTACTCACTGGGCTGCTGGGCAGCTGAAAGCGACCAGCTGAGAATTTGGATTCAAATGGACTTTTAGGTATGAAACCGAGGAGAGACTGCAATGATGGTGACACCGTTGCAAAGCAGCCTGTGTGCTGAAGAGGCCCAGCACTAGCTTTCCCTGCTGGTTCTTCTGCTGTGGGAGCAGATGCCACTGTTCATTCTGTGCTGACTGTGTTGCTGCGTAGCAGAGAGCAGGCTCTGGACTGATTCCATTCAAATGCTTTTCCTGTATGAAAGGGAGCAGTGAAAGCAACGATGGATGCACCGATGTAAAAGTGACTGTGTGCTGAACAGGTCCAACACCAGCTTTCCCTCCTGGCTTTTCTGCTGTGGGAGCAGAGGCCAAACGTTCGTGCTGTACTCACTGGGCTGCCTGCGGCTGAGAGAGACCAGCTGAGAATTTGGATTCAAATGGAGTTTTAGGTATGAAACCGAGGAGAGACTGCAATGATGGTGACACCGTTGCAAAGCAGCCTGTGTGCTGAAGAGGCCCAGCACTAGCTTTCCCTGCTGGTTTTTCTGCTGTGGGAGCAGATGCCACTGTTCATTCTGCGCTGACTGTGTTGCTGCGTAGCAGAGAGCAGGCTCTGGACTGATTCCATTCAAATGCTTTTCCTGTATGAAAGGGAGCAGTGAAAGCAACGATGGATGCACCGATGTAAAAGTGACTGTGTGCTGAACAGGTCCAACACCAGCTTTCCCTCCTGGCTCTTCTGCTGTGGGAGCAGAGGCCAAACGTTCGTGCTGTACTCACTGTGCTGCTGGGCAGCTGAAAGCGACCAGCTGAGAATTTGGATTCAAATGGACTTTTAGGTATGAAACCGAGGAGAGAGTGCAATGATGGTGACACCGTTGCAAAGCAGCCTGTGTGCTGAAGAGGCCCAGCACCAGCTTTCCCTGCTGGTTCTTCTGCTGTGGGAGCAGATGCCACTGTTCTTTCTGTGCTGACTGTGTTGCTGCCAGCAGAGAGCAGGCTCTGAACTGATTCCATTCAAATGCTTTTCCTGTATGAAAGGGAGCAGTGAAAGCAACGATGGATGCACCAATGTAAAGGTGATTGTGTGCTGAACAGGTCCAGCACCAGCTTTCCCTCCTGGCTCTTCTGCTGTGGGAGCAGAGGCCAAACGTACGTGCTGTGCTCACTGTGCTGCCTGCAGCTGAGAGCGACCAGCTGAGAATTTGGATTCAAATGGACTTTTAGGTATGAAACCGAGGAGAGACTGCAATGATGGTGACACCGTTGCAAAGCAGCCTGTGTGCTGAAGAGGCCCAGCACAAGCTTTCCCTGCTGGTTCTTCTGCTGTGGGAGCAGATGCCACTGTTCATTCTGCGCTGACTGTGTTGCTGCGCAGCAGTGAGCAGACTCTGCACTGATTCCATTCAAATGCTTTTCCTGTATGAAAGTGAGCAGTGAAAGCAACGATGGATGCACCAATGTAAAGGTGATTGTGTGCTGAACAGGTCCAGCACAAGCTTTCCCTCCTGGCTCTTCTGCTGTGGGAGCAGAAGCCAAACGTTCGTGCTGTACTCACTGGGCTGCTGGGCAGCTGAAAGCGACCAGCTGAGAATTTGGATTCAAATGGACTTTTAGGTATGAAACCGAGGAGAGACTGCAATGATGGTGACACCGTTGCAAAGCAGCCTGTGTGCTGAAGAGGCCCAGCACTAGCTTTCCCTTCTGGTTCTTCTGCTGTGGGAGCAGATGCCACTGTTCATTCTGTGCTGACTGTGTTGCTGCGTAGCAGAGAGCAGGCTCTGGACTGATTCCATTCAAATGCTTTTCCTGTACCCAATGCCACCCACAGTATTCTCCATTTCCTTCTGGGAGCACAGGGGAGCAAAGGCCATGGCTGCCCAAAGGACTTCAGACAACTTGGAACACTTTCTCCTCACCGGCTATCTATTTCTATTGCTCTGTCCTGTTTGAATCAACAGAGGGTGGCCAGAAGACTTCTCCATGTGACAGGAAGGCAGACCAACAGGTCTAGCCCAGTGATGTGGAACACCTTGCTGACCCCAGGGGGATAGGATGTGGGAAGGAGCAGGACAGGGAACCAGAAGCATCTCCCCCCATCCCTAAGCCATCATCCCACAATAGACTTTTCCCCAGAACCACAGAGACCTAATTCCCACTGCTTCTTGGTAGGTCTGACCAGCCTGGAGGACAACATCTGATTCAGCAGGGAGGGCAGAGGCAGCGAACCACAATGCAGGGCTCAGCTTGAACCCAGACTTCACAGGTTCACCAATTCCACCTTCACTGGCCATGAAGGAGCTGCAGAGAGGGAGCCGCTGCGTTATGCCCAGAGGAAAGCTGATTTCACGTCACCTTCTTGCTCCTCAACCAAGATCAAT
>NW_026914972.1:0-3028 GCF_034315485.1 Pezoporus occidentalis
TAACACAGTGAGTGCAACACTATATATATAGATATATAGGAAAACACAGTAAATGTAACAAAGTGAGCAAAATAAAGCATGTTCAAGAGCATTCTAATGACCCACAGAGGTACTCAACCCTAACCCTAACCCTAACCCTAACCCTAACCCTAACACTAACCCTAACCCATTTCTCCCCTGTAACTGTAACAAAGTGAGTGTAATACTATATGTATATATATATACAGGAAAACAGAGGAAACGTAACAAAGTGAGCAAAATAAAACATGTTCAAGAGCATTCTAATGACCCACAGAGGTTCTCAACCCTAACCCTAACCCTAACCCTAACCCTAACCCTAAACCTAACCCTAACCCTAACCCATTTCTCCCCTGTAACTGTAACAAAGTGAGTGTAATACTATATGTATATATATATACAGGAAAACAGAGGAAACGTAACAAAGTGATCAAAATAAAGCATGTTCAAGAGGATTCTAATGACCCACAGAGGTTCTCAACCCTAACCCTAACCCTAACCCTAACCCTAACCCTAACCCTAACCCTAACCCTAACCCCTAACCCTAACCCATTTCTCCCCTGTAACTGTAACAAAGTGAGTGTAATACTATATGTATATATATATACAGGAAAACAGGAAACGTAACAAAGTGATCAAAATAAAGCATGTTCAAGAGGATTCTAATGACCCACAGAGGTTCTCAACCCTAACCCTAACCCTAACCCTAACCCTAACCGTAAACCTAACCCTACCCCATTTCTCCCCTCTAACTGTAACAAAGCGAGTGTAATACTATATATCTAGATATATAGGAAAACACAGTAAACGTAACAAAGTGAGCAAAATAAAGTATGTTCAAGAGCATTCTAATGACCCACAGAGGTTCTCAAAGCCAACCCTAACCCTAACCCTAACCCTAACACTAACCCTAACCCATTTCTCCCCTGTAACTGTAACAAAGTGAGTGTAATACTGTATATATATATACATATAGGAAAACACAGTACTATATATATAGATATAAACAAAGTAAATGTAACAAAGTGAGCAAAATAAAGCATGTTCAAGAGCATTCTAATGACCCACAGAGGTACTCAACCCTAACCCTAACCCTAACCCTAACACTAACCCTAACCCATTTCTCCCCTGTAACTGTAACAAAGTGAGTGTAATACTATATGTATATATATATACAGGAAAACAGAGGAAACGTAACAAAGTGAGCAAAATAAAACATGTTCAAGAGCATTCTAATGACCCACAGAGGTTCTCAACCCTAACCCTAACCCTAACCCTAACCCTAACCCTAAACCTAACCCTAACCCTAACCCATTTCTCCCCTGTAACTGTAACAAAGTGAGTGTAATACTATATGTATATATATATACAGGAAAACAGAGGAAACGTAACAAAGTGATCAAAATAAAGCATGTTCAAGAGGATTCTAATGACCCACAGAGGTTCTCAACCCTAACCCTAACCCTAACCCTAACCCTAACCCTAACCCTAAACCTAACCCTAACCCGAACCCATTTCTCCCCTGTAACTGTAACAAAGTGAGTGCAACACTATATATATAGATATATAGGAAAACACAGTAAATGTAACAAAGTGAGCAAAATAAAGCATGTTCAAGAGCATTCTAATGACCCACAGAGGTTCTCAACCCTAACCCTAACCCTAACCCTAACCCTAACCCTAACCCTAACCCATTTCTCCCCTGTAACTGTAACAAAGTGAGTGTAATACTATATATATATAGATATATAGGAAAACACAGTAAACGTAACAAAGTGAGCAAAATAAAACATGTTCAAGAGCATTCTAATGACCCACAGAGGTCTCAACCCTAACCCTAACCCTAACCCTAACCCTAACACTAACCCTAACCCATCTCTCCCCTGTAACTGTAACAAAGTGAGTGTAAGACTTTCTGTTTTTATATATACAGGATAACAGAGGATACGTAACAAAGTGAGCAAAATAAACATGTTCAACCTAACCCTAACCCTAACCCTAACCCTAACCCATTTCTCCCCTGTAACTGTAACAAAGTGAGTGTAATACTATATATATATATATATAGGAAAACACAGGAAACGTAACAAAGTGAGCAAAATAAAGCATGTTCAAGAGCATTCTAATGACCCACAGAGGTTCTCAACCCTAACCCTAACCCTAACCCTAACCCTAACCCTAACCTACCGTAAACCTAACCCTAACCCATTACTCCCCTGTAACTGTAACAATGTGAGCGCAATACTATATATATAGATATATAGGAAAACACAGGAAACGTAACAAAGTGAGCAAAATAAAGCATGTTCAAGAGCATTCTAATGACCCACAGAGGTTCTCAACCCTAACCCTAACCCTAACCCTAACCCTAACCTAACCCTAACCCTAACCCATTTCTCCCCTGTAACTGTAACAAAGTGAGTGTAATACTATATATATATATATATACAGGAAAACACAGTAAACGTAACAAAGTGAGCAAAATAAAGCATGTTCAAGAGCATTCTAATGACCCACAGAGGTTCTCAACCCTAACCCTAACCCTAACCCTAACCCTAACCCTAACCCATTTCTCCCCTGTAACTGTAACAAAGTGAGTGTAATACTATATATATATATATATAGGAAAACACAGTAAACGTAACAAAGTGAGCAAAATAAAGCATGTTCAAGAGCATTCTAATGACCCACAGAGGTCAACCCTAACCCTAACCCTAACCCTAACCCTAATATATATATATATACAGGAAAACACAGTAAACGTAACAAAGTGAGCAAAATAAAGCATGTTCAAGAGCATTCTAATGACCCACAGAGGTTCTCAACCCTAACCATAACCCTAACCCTAACCCTACCCGTAAACCTAACCCTAACCCATTTCTCCCCTGTAACTGTAACAAAGTGAGTGTAATACTATATGTATATATATATACAGGAAAACAGAGGAAACGTAACAAAGTGAGCAAAATAAAACATGTTCAAGAGCATTCTAATGACCCACAGAGGTTCT